>NW_008751717.1:1216218-1231340 GCF_000715545.1 Opisthorchis viverrini | reverse complement strand
CTCTCCCTGGATTGTAAGGGGCGTGTTCAGTGACTGCACGTCCACAAGCATGACTTTACACTTTGTGCATGCAAAGTGCATACGAAAGGACGGGATGACTTGAGCAGTTCATCCAAAATCACCTTCGACTTCTCCACTTTGAAGATGAGAGCAATATCGACTGCATATTCCAAATCGACGAGATATTCGACAGAGGCTGTTTGAACACCGGAGTTTTGGAGGACTTCCTGCATTCGTCTCATGATTTCATAGATACGAAGTTCAACAGGAATGGGGAGAACAGGCATCCTTGACGCAGATCTTGTGTACGGAAGGTTTTGGAGAGCCTTCAGAACACTCTCACACGTTCGGAAAACTGAGAATACAAAGAACGTGTTGTGTTTTCAAATTTCCGGGGCATTCCTTAGTGGGCAAGCGTGTCAAGAAGAACAAACCGATAAACCGAGTCAAATGCGACTCGGAAATCCAGGAAACCTAGAATTGTGGGTCGCTTATACGTATGGCGTTGTTTTAGCGCCTGACGGAGTGTGAAGATTTGGTCAACACATCCCCTACCAGGCCGGCGCCACTGTAAAACAGACAAAAGATATGTTTCTACAAACGTGGGGGGCCATCGTTGGAAATTAAGCCAAAGGCTTCAGTGAACAATACCAGTATGAGAATTTTTTACAGGCCTTGTTCTGGTCATATTAAGCAGATCTGAAGCCCAACTTCGATAGACCCTTCAAATAAACTGACTGCAATGTGAGGGGTATTTGTAATTTTCAGTTGAAATTTCGCCCTGTCGATGAAGCCGATCTATGCTCGGAATTGAGAAGCACTGCGATGTTTCGTTCTTATTAGGAAGCACCGGTAGTGTGGCTCTCACGAAGCTCTGGCTTTGGAACCCACAACCTTCCGGCTAGTGGCCCACCACTTATAAGTGGTGCTTGACGGTTATAACCGTCCAGACTTAAGCGAGTAAACAAAAGTGGTTGTAGCTTTTAATTAGACAGGAAACACCGCAAATTACAAAGACTACGTTATGTGGTCACGTATTGACTAACTCATCGAGTGACGAACTGTCAGATGGAAGTTTCACTAACCTTATGAAATAACCCTCCATTTGAGTCACCTATAGGTTGGTCGTAGTGAACAAAGTAAAAATTTCCCGCAGGCATTGGTTCATTCTATCTCAGCAGACCAAAACGCCTAAAGGGCCTCTATCTATATCCTGCAGTACGTACGCTATGGAGGCACCAGAGGACAGTGCTTCTCCGAATGTATGGGGTCCATAATAATATCAGGGGACGGAAGACAGGAGGAAAGATCATGAGTCGAGGTCCAGTAATCAAGGATGCACATCACCAATACTTACATATAAACCAATCAAACTGGCAGAAACCGCATGCTACCGTCCACCTGCGTCGAGAAAATCGAATAAGTCGTCAAGGTCAGTCACGGACTCAAGGATTCACGGGTTAATACACAGGATCTAGGCTTTCTCCCAGGCTCACTGGGTCGTATTTGTTCTTGTTGGGCGACAGCCGCCCACTTGAAGGGCACAGCAGAAAAAGTGATGAAGCATCATCCCTTGATTTCTCAGAGCTGGGCTTGCAAGCGTGGGATTTCACATTAAAGAGCATCCGTAAGTGATCTCTGATGGGCTCCAGATATAGCTGAAATAACCCCCTGAGAGAATGTTATTCCGAAACGGCACGAGCAACTGTCTAATAAAAGCTCACGCTATGATCTTGAAAATCCCACTGTGTTTACTGGTAGGATTCAATGCACCAGTGCGGAGAATAAAGTATGATCCAAATCTTTTTCAGACGATTCTAAGTTAGCGTCGGGTTCTCTCGGAAAAGCGGTCAGGGATCATACTCAACGGATGTGAGGCTGACAGTCGTCTTAGTAGTAGTCTGATGCACACACTTATTTGACGTCTTTTTGAGGCCCCGATTATACAACTTAGTTCGCGCATCCAAATTCTTATGCACCACAGAGTATCTGGAAGTTCGTACGAGTATTACAGGTTCGGCACATCGTCCGATGAGTGATTTTGAGCCGGTTTTTGAGCCGTAACTATGTAACAGGGAGCCTGGTACCTGAATTCTTTTTGGTATCCGGCTTAGCAATGACCTCTGGTCCATTCTTAGCATGAACGACAGTTTCAGAGATTGGTCATATAAACCAAACAAAATTACAACAGTTTTTGAGGGCAACGCTTGTACTGAGTACACTCTATCTGGCCTCTCCAGAAGTTTCGCGGAGGCCCCATGAACGCCTAGCTCACTGGTTGGAATTGTGGTGTTTTGTATCCTTCTTTTGCTTCCATCATAACATTACGTATTTCGCCAACTGCGTAAACGTCTTTTGTTTGAATACGAAAAGCTACAAAAACGCGCACTTGCACAATTTCACGCGATACAAATATGGTCACGTGCTCCGAATTCCTCTGCTAATTTCGTTCCCGCTTACAGTGGTCATTCGCGAGTTCCATGTGCCCACTCTGGTATCAAAACTTTTCAGACTATTTCTGGAATCTATCATATGTGAGGGCTGTTCGGAAGAAGACCCCCAGACAGCCGTGAATGGGTTATTGTTTATTAGCTAACCTGGGCTAATGACGAACAATTTTAAAGCGAACAGTTTTTAGTGCGTGTTCCATCTGACCTCTTTAATATTGTATTCTTGATCTAGCGTTGTTATTTTAGTTACTTGCCACATACTCCCAAGAAAGTGGCTTTTAAGGTAGCCAGACAACTGCAGAACGCATAAAACTTATATGTTCTTCTATTACAAACCCGCAAAAGTATCCTTTATTTACTAACCCCCATCTCATGAGCACAGCAGAGTGATGTAGTGCCCACTACTATGCTCCACTTTAGTGCCGATATTTTTTGGTTAAGTCTGTGCTTCCCCACCATAATGTAAAGCGTTGCTCACCGCTGGTGCTCCTTTCGCCTTACGACATGCTGCGTTTGTCAACCATCCCTGGTTTACATACATTAGACCCACCATCCATCGGGAAATACCTACAGCCTTCACTTCTGCAGAGTATTAGAGCAGTTCTCACCCCTATGAGCGCTCGCTGCAGTGGCCCGGTCATTTGGGCACCCCCAATCTTCCTCTCCCTGTGACGGACCTCTAATCCGCTATGAGAGCTCTCAGGTTTGCAAGAAAACTTAACAACCGAATTTAGTTCAAATTCGGCCCTACATAGAAAAGTGCAGCAGTGTTTGGTTCCCATGGTTCAAACGCGACATTAGTTTTCTCAGAATTACAGAGCGTAATGCCACGAAGAGGCAGTTTATCAGGCGATTTTGGTTCCACTCCAGACGACACAAATGACGCCACCTTTACTGATTCATCAAAGTGCGACTCCAACTACCTTCACCTGAACTCGACTTTCAAATTTCATCTTAATCCAGCACACACCTAATAGTAAACCATGTTCTCCACGTTCACTGTCTCCTGCATACTCGCTTAATAATAATATTAATAACGATAACAACAGTAGTGTTTTCTCCAAATTGATGAGTGGAATACCGTCAGGCATGATCATAATGTTACAGTCAGAATAAAACCATCACTGGTGCGATTTGTGGGTACAGGAAATTGCGCGGAAGACGAGTGTCATAAACAGTATGCATTATCGCCGAAAGTTAGACACCCAAAATTTCTGCGAAATCATAGATCGGAGGAGAGAAACTCCACCACAGTTTTAGCATTTGATGGTAATAATTCGGTACATTAAGATCCCCCATGTGGCCGCAATTTTTTGGAAGTTGTTTGAATGTACTCGAGGTCTACCATCAGCGCGGATTTCATACTTTATTGACTGCCGATGTTTTCGCATGGTGCCCCTCTGATTACGGTAAGAAATGTTCGAGAAGGCCTCTTTCTTCCTATGCTTTCTTTATTCTGGATTGAGAAATAATCTCAAGGCTGGATGAGCAATAATTACGACACCAGTGTCGGTGAAATGCAGAAAAGCAGCAGCAATTTTCGACCTGTATAGGGAGAAGTTTTCTATGGTTGCGGTAAGCGTCCCGCCAAACAAAGCCAAGGAATTTGTCGCAGCCAGTAATTTACCCATTTATTTATAACAATTAGCACACTATATCGGATGCACGACAAATTTTTGTCTCCGCCATTATGCTAACCCCTTAATAATGCCAATTAAAATAGTGGTGGTTTTATGGACAGAACTGGCAGACAGCACAATAGGATGACCTGTGTTTCTCGTTCTGACACAGATCCGGCTGTTTGGGACGGTCTTGTGGACGCGTATAACGCTCGGTCTGGAAATATTAAGGATATGTGTGCAAGCCATCACTGGACTATGTGCAAGCCATCAGACTGGATATGGCAGTCGCCGTAACGCCATTGCGACGTCGTACTTGGGTTCGTGAACATCAACGTACATGAATATCTTCAGAAGTCGGTTGGGTTTGTCGTGGCAGTTAGAATTGACCAGGAAATTATTGCAAATTATGACCAGCATGAACCAATTATATGCTGAAGTGCATCGGCGGCGTACGGTGTCTTATCGCTTTTGTTCAAACGAGGCAATAAGACAGCCATGTCCACAGTGGGAACCCAAGGAGAGAAAAGTGTCAAAATGTCTGCTAGAGACCAGTATGGTATGAGTTATAACGCCACCCGACATAGCAGGCAGCCAAATGTGGTCACACTTTCTAACTACTGCAATGGGGCGACACAGCCCATTTTCAAAAACGGTATTCAATATTCAAGTCTAACATGTGCGACCTTGTATTAGCTAGATTGTGGCAGCCAGCATAAATTGGTGCGTGTAGGGGCAAGTGACCACAGAAGAAAGTGAGACCATATTAATCATTTTTACTCCCAACTTGTGGGTGGCATACCGCTAGCCATGATCAGAATGGTACAGTCAGAATGAAAACATGACTGGCGGGGATTGTGATGGCAGAAGGGAATAAGGAAAGGGACAGCGTCACAGTAGGCGGGCATTACTCGATAAAGGCGTAGTCGCCACTAAGCCAGCACGGGCAGGGAGAGTGCAGTTACTGTGCATTTTTGGAGAGATTATCGAGCAAGATCAAATCGTTAGGATTCGAAGGTAACGGACAAAGAACAGCGCAAGGGAGAGCAAAACAAGATGCTCCCTGCCCTTCGCACGGCATGAAGAGCTTAAACGGTTAGAAATGAGGAACCAGATCCACCAGATCTGTGGAAACAGCAGAGTTGGCGTCATCCGGACCGCCAAGTTGAACTGAAACCTAAAACCACCTGTAGGGCCTCGTGACCTTGGACCCTTGGGCTCGTGGCTTGGTTCACAAAAAGTGTAAGCGGGGATCATGAGGTGGAGGGATTATCAAAGCGGACAAGTGGTAACAGGAATCTCAAAAACATGGTGTACAATGAAACTGCGGGGACTCGTTGAGGACGCCGTTTTGGAGGCGGCATAACAGTTCCCTGGAAGAGTGAGACGACAACACACGAGCCGGAACACGAACTGTAAAGAAAGTTATTGAATTTGACGGAAAGCACAGCAATAGTGCATTCGAANTTCAGCAGATTGGAATGATGTCATGGAGACAGCTAGGAGCTCATTTGTATCTGCAGTTAATGGAACCAGTAAGCGAGAGGTTACGGTCGAGAGATGAAAGAGAATAGTTGTAGGCGTGCTATGAAACTGGGTAGGGGATTGCCGTGCATTCATTAGGCTGGCATACTTCAGTTTTTGGACTGTCCCGTAACAGACGCCATATTCAAAGTCAGTGTGCGATTCGTTAAACAGCGGGATTCTTTTCAGGCTGGCCAAGAAAACAAGAGTGGGGTATTCTTGTCCACTTGAGGATCCTGTGGACGTGGTTCGTAGTCTAATTGTAGTAGATGACAGCCAGCCAGGTCATTCAAACCGGGTGTTTGAGGTTGGGAAGATGAAGGGATAAAGTGAGATGGTTGCAAATGGGATAATGTACATTAACATACATACAAAGAAACCCTTGATGTCTACCGCGAATATGGCTATGGCAAAAAGTGATCATAGGAGATGGAATAGGGAGGGATTTATGTTTAGCAGGCGAGCGACCGGGTGTTGGGTTTGCTAACATACTATATTAAAGTACAAGAGATCTAGTGCAAGCCGATATAATAATAATAATATTAATAATGATAATGTTTACTCCCAACTTGTGGGTGGCATGCCGTCTGGCATGATCATGCGTTCACAGCCAGAATGGGGCATGACTGGGGGATTCGCCGGTAGTGAGGATTACGAATTCATAAACAGTGGGAATTATTCGATGAAACAATAATAATTTGTTTATTTAGCAACTTGTGAGGAACAGTGCGCGTGAGGCCCGACTGATTCAAAGACTCAGCCGGCTGACATGAACTAAAACCGGACAACCATTGCTGGACATGAGTGGCCTTGGGCGGTTGGGTAAATGGCCGGAGTCACAACGAGCAAGGGTGGAGGTGGAGATGGGTTAATTCAAATTGGGAGAACATGGCTAGTTAAGTCTCAAAAATATGGTGCAATCTGAGGACAAGCAGACTCACTGGTTGGTTGTTTGTAGGGAAGTCAGTTGCAGGGGTAAGGTGGGATGGGGACACATAGGTGGCCGAATTCGAACGACTGGTCCAACAGGTTTGAGTGAATGTCATTGAGGCGGTTGGAGTCAATTGGGGAATTTTCCGTATTTGCAGTCAATGGAACGGGTAGGCAAGAGGGCTCGGTTGGGAGGAGGGATGGAACAGTTGCGGGTGTGCTGTCAAACTGAGTATGGCAGTGCCGTGCCCTCATCGTCCTGACATGCTCCAGTTTTTGGACAGCCCCTTGACGGACGTCACATTTGCGATGATTCGGCTGGGGGTGTGCAGTCCACTGGGCAGCGGTATTCATTTCATCCTGGTCGAGGAAACAAGCTGGAACGAAGCCGATGTGGGATGGTAAGGTTTTGTGGTCCGCTTGGTGGTCCCGGAATTGCAGATCTTAGAACAGGTGGAGTGTATATCAGCTAACCAGGTCGTCCAAAACGGGCACTTCCGAAGTTCAAAGCTTGGGAAGATGGGGGTATGGGAGGAGAATCGCAACACATGGTGAAGTTGAGGGGATATAAAATGGGATAATATGCATTATTATAAACAGAAAGAAAAACCTGACGTCTGCTGCAATTAGGGTGATGACAGGGGGTTGTATGGAGTAAGAGGTAGAAAGAGTTGTACTCAGCAGGCTAGCGACCAGGGTTGAGTTTGCTAACATACTATATTACATTACAAGGGATCCAGTAAAAGCCTATATAAGCGCGCAGAAGCGTGGTATGGGTATCAGGTGTATAAGGGCTGGCGGGAGTGGACTTCTAAGATAACTGGTTAATATGGTGTTTATTGCATGAGTTGGGTAGTACCAGGAGAGAAAGTGTTTGCACGAGAAATAGTCACCAGCACCCGAAGCATTGCTATCAGCTCTAATCTGTAGGTGGTGCAAAGCGACGAAAACTTTCGTGTCTACCACTGGGAGTGGCGAGTAGATTTATTCTCTTGTTGGATGACGAAATGGGCTTTGATGCGGTGTACCATCTGTTCTGACGAAGGCAGATACATCTGTGCTCACCGATGTTGGCCATGGGCATTTTGAAAATACTAGGTCTGCGGTACGTTTGTCACGATTGGGGCTGCGTACAACCTGGGACCAACCCTCTTCACCAAGTTGAGTAAGCAGCGAGGCGTAACCAGTAGGGCCCAAAATGGGAGACCAGGAAATATCCGGTAGGTTGAAGTCACCCAGGGCGATTTAAGACGTATGAGTAAGGGCATGTGCAATGGAGCAAGCGCAGTGGACAAGTCAGTTATAGAAGAGGGGGGGAGGACGTTAGTGGATGGATACAGCCTACTGGTGCGGGTCATTTGGACTGTTCTATGGAGATTCATATAGCCTCTGGAATCCCTTTTAGACTGAAATCATATATGGGGGGTAGCACGGAGTTCCGATTTGTAATACATGGCAAAGCCTCCACCCCTTTAGTTCCACCAATCAGAGCGGCGGATATTGTAAACAGGGATTGAGACTGCCGTGTCCGGAGTTTGAACTGGGAGTCATGTTTAGGCCATACAAATCAAACTTGGTTGCTCAACGGCGATAAAGGCACGGAGAGTGTTGACTTTTGGCAGCAGTGAGCGAGAGTTAAACAGCATCATTGATAAGTTCATTGATGAGCCATCATACTTATTAGGACTTTAATACTTTCGTTTACGGTGGAGTTTGGTGCTAGGGTGAATGTGTGGGGAGGTAAGGGTACATGAAGTAGAATTGACTAGGCGTGTGTTCGAATTAGGTCGGCGTGTATTCGCCACTGGTGGTATAGTGGCGAGCAGTGGGTGAAGTAGGTTAGAATTTACGGCAAAGGGTAGAGTATAAGATTCATTATGGGGTGGGGAATATCTCTGGAATGCTGGCGCGCAGTTGGAAGCGTTTGGGAGTTATGAAGGGTTTTAATGGACATAAAGTCATTCTCATCGGCAGGACGTGTGGAAGGTGATATGGTGCAGAAAGAGGCGGTGGTTGTGGGAGATGGGTGGCATCCAAAAATGGTGTACACTTGGAACAGGAGTGGGTAAGCCGGACGGCAGAAAAGGGTTTGAGCTGGCCGCCGGTGTTTGTGGATGTAAATTTTCACCAGGCTCGTTGTATGTGTGGTTTGATGTATTTGGCATGTAATTGTGGGAACGCCGGAGCAAAGTCCAGATATCTTATGGGGGGAAAGTGATAGATTCTCGAGGATGTACTTGAGGGTGTCTTACGTATCGCGGCCTTGACAATAAATATTTGAGTTGAAGGGCGTAGGCTGGGGGGTGGGTGGCATCCAAAAATGGTGTACACTTGGAACAGGAGTGGGTAAGCCGGACGGCAGAAAAGGGTTTGAGCTGGCCGCCGGTGTTTGTGGATGTAAATTTTCACCAGGCTCGTTGTATGTGTGGTTTGATGTATTTGGCATGTAATTGTGGGAACGCCGGAGCAAAGTCCGGATATCTTATGGGGGAAAAGTGATAGATTCTCGAGGATGTACTTGAGGGTGTCTTACGTATCGCGGCCTTGACAATAAATAGTTGAGTTGAAGGGCGTATTTTGGCTGGGGTGGAACGCGGAGATACAGCAGGTCAGGAGGCTTGTAACGAAAACGAGTGCTATCAAAAGCAGGTGTAGTCATAGCTCTGGTTGGGAGACGTACCGCACCAATCGTTTCAACTCCGGGAGAGTCTCACTGGGCTGATGGGGGCACATGCAGTTTTCACGGATGGTGAAGCAGAAAGTTCATTTGCGGGAGAGAGAAGACTCAGACTTTTGTAGGGCTACGAGGCTAGAGGTTGCTGGACAGTTTGGCGTGGGTTCAGTGCTAGGAGTAATCACAGAGCATTGAGGGTAGTAATAGCCTTGCAGAACCAAGGCAACTTTGGTCACCTTTGGCGACTGCTGGAAACCGATGCAGGTGCGTTTACTGGGTAGCCGGGTTAACTGAAAGCTTGATCCGTTGGCCGTTGCTACGCGCTACCGCGAGTATTGACGCGATTAAGGCAGGAGCTTGTCTGAAATCTCTCCTGACCAGATGACCCAGCTCTATGGTTGGAGTTCAACTGGAGTGATCTCAGCGACTTGCTGCACCCATTTAGCTGTGCTTCTGCTGGGCTGAATAGTAGAATTTCCGCTGTTAATCCGCAAGGGGGAGGTTTAGATACGTCTACAGACACGATCCACAGGGTTTTAAGGAACTAAGTTTCCCGGTTTGTTTACCCCGTTCGTGTCGCATATAGCATCAAATTAACAGAAGCAAACCGAATTCCGTACATCACTACCGGTTTGGCGAAAAGTATGCCCCAATGTGCTCCACTGTCGCCGCTAACGCAGTTTCAAGCTTACACACTGGACTTAGCTGGAGAAGCTCGCAGTTGCTCTCGTTGTCAGCTGGATTTTCTCCCACTCACATTATTGAATGAGAAAAAGGCACATCCAGTAGCCAGTGAAGGTTCGTCAATCCGTCCGTCAATCGTCTCAGGGCGTACGCAGGTGCGCAGTCAGTGATTGCCTAATCGCCGCACGGAACACGTCTTTGGGTTGCTAGCTCGGCGTGCCATGTTAGTTTTCACTGAGAGCTTTCGACATTTGGGTTAAATCTTGTCTCCATGGGGAATGCTGCAACTGCTTTTTTCCAGTCAAGCCACACTGAATACACGAGAAGAATTATCCAGCCGGCCTGCCCGAGGCTGGTAATGGATGCTTGTATTCGCATCATGCGAACAGGTTAGGCAATCACTGGAGCTGGTCTGTGGTCTCCAACAGTATTCTATCTCTTGGAGCAAAAACTACGGTAATATTTTTTTCTTCGTTCCACGGAAATTCAAAAGAAATTTAAACAAATTCTTGAAGTGAAGTACAGCATAAGCGTGGCCCACCGGTATTTGCCCTTCACCTTACCATCTGTCCTCGCTGAAGCCTGGTGACTTTACTCATCTGCTACTATTGAACTACGGTTTCCTAATGCTTCGTTCTTAAGGTTGGAATGTGAACCCACAAGCAATCTTCGTTACCGCCATTGTTTTTGGCTGAAGTATTTGGATAAGTCTGAACTCCCGATGTGACAACCGGGTTTGTTGCTTGCACTCGCGTCCGTAGGGCGACAACGAGTGCTATTTGTGGTTTGTTGAAATTTGACTGTGAACAGACGCTTCATCTATTGCGGCAGTTTGCATTAAGCGTTCACGATAACGATTGGCTCATAGTTTTTCTCCCACAGATCATGCACTGTCGAATTTCATCTTGCACTCACTTACTCGGCTCGTCTGCCTACCAACATAAGTTCTTGATAGCGACGTTGGCATGTACAATATCCTTAATCCGTTTTCGACATCCCACACACCTGATCACGCCATGGATTGTTATGAGCAGTTTTGTTCGTCTGAAAACCATGTCATCAATTTTTCCACATTACCTAGCACCGAGAACGCCTCATCCTCTTTCCAGTGAATTCTAACGTTTGCATTTAGCCGGGTGACGTGGAATGCATTAGACACGTGCCACTTATTCCTGGAAACGGTGTACTTGACCTATCTACAGATTTTGACCGTTCTGTTTGATTAAAAACTAATTAATCCCCACTTTTTTGTCTGGGAAACAACCGTCCTTGAATGGTTTAACAAGGAATGCGGGCCCGTGGCAAAGCTTCAGAACGGAGGGCAGAGACTGTCTGATGTGGTTGGGTATTCGAAAATGCACCCACCGCGTTGCTGCACGTGATAATTGCTGGGCTATTGTCTCTAACTGATGGTGTCCTACGTAGATACATTGCAACAAGACAGGACAGCCATCGAAGTCACTGACTGGACTCTCTTCGGGGTAGTCATGAATTTTGTTTGTTCCTTCTTACTCACAGCCATGTATTGAAGTCCCGAATCAGGCATACCAAAAATGCGATGATCTTTGCTCACCTGCTCGCAGTCCGTTCTCATTCTCAATCCGTGACCTGTCCCACTTGACCCAGTTTCACTTAATAGCTGGCCATTTTCGTGTATAAACGCGATGAGCGTTCGTTGCCACTTATCAAGACCCATTGTTTAACTTCGTTTTACTTCGTAATGGTGTCTTTGAAAGTTAACTGCAATTTAAAGGCTACTTTTTTGGCCCGTACGCATTATTTTTCTCATTTATGGAGAAATTTGTTTATCCTTTCATTCCCAGGGCACCCCCTAACATATGCAAAACCAACCTACCCAGCATCCGTTCCCTCATTCTTTCGAAAGTTCTTGAGGCAATTCGAATCAAACGGCCCCTGAAGTTTGGAAGCCGAAGTACGATTGAGTACATAATGGTACGGGTTTACGTGCCACCGTTCCCTCTGGGATATACTCACTTCAATTTTCACACAGTTGGTCTTTTATCTGTACACTGCTGGCGCAACGAATGTCACCGTCCTCGACGATTCAGAGGCACATGACGGGATTTGACACGCGGACATCCTTGATGAGCCTCCCGCGCACGGGTCACATGCGGACTCGATCTTATGGACTGGAATTTTCGCATGACTGTTCCGCGCGAATAGAAATGTACTGCATTTCATCCACGAAGCAGAAAAGCATCTTCTAGTTTCCATAGCTTCTGAGCTCCCGTCCGCTCTGTTCCTTTTGCGTACGAAAGGTGTCTTCCCTATCGTCTGCTTTCTAGTGCATACCCCTGCAGATGATGTTCACTCTGCACCACCAGTTTCGGGTGAGGCCTGCCGGACACAATCCGTCGCTGCCCGGAACATCGACGTTCTCGGAATGTTCCGCGCGAATAGAAATGTACTGCATCCACGCCACGAAGCAGAAAAGCATCTTCTAGTTTTCCATAGCTTCTGAGCTCCCGTCCGCTCTGTTCCTTTTGCGTACGAAAGGTGTCTTCCCTATCGTCTGCTTTCTAGTGCATACCCCTGCAGATGATGTTCACTCTGCACCACCAGTTTCGGGTGAGGCCTGCCGGACACAATCCGTCGCTGCCCGGAACATCGACGTTCTCGGAATCTTTAGATGCGGCTTGCCAAACACAGCAACGTTGAACCTCACAGTTCATTTATCGCTGTCAGTAATTTTATCACCAAATGAAAGCTTTTAATGGGAACTGCCACCTCCCTCCGTTTCTAGTCGTCCATTCTTCTTGTAGCGTCTGTGGATCAGCGCATTTGCCCAAGCAGCCAAGATCGGATCCGGCCTTCTCCCTGGCCGTTCCATGTGCCCTGAATTTCACATATGGAAGTTGTAATGTAACCTGCCAACTAATCTCACGACCATGAGGCATTCCATGTAACTCCTTGATGAAAAACATGGTAACCAAGATTTCTTCATCAGCCAGGAGCGAATGTGCCGGGACAGCACCGGAGTACTCGCCTTCGTCGTTTGGGTTCTGATGCCCGCACCTTGGGGCTACTGGAGCATGGACACTAAGTGATGTATCTTCCTAAGTTTCCTTCAATGGGCTGAGTTTGAAACGCCTTCATTCCGCACTGACAACACTTGCAAGCTTGGGAATAAACCTTTCATTCACGCCAGCGGCTAGAAGCACAATGCATTTTTCTGCAAAACCCCTGCGGGCGAAATAAAAACTTTAACGTCAAAATGTACTCCTTTGCATATATGCGTAGACTGGAAACCCCCTCATCTGCCGTTATTTTTTCGCGATTTGTTTTAATCCATCTCCTATGAAAATTACTGGCGCCCATTCGGCTTTGAACTTCGTCTGCTATGGCTTCGGAAGTGGCTTTTTTTTGAGAAATTTGTGGGTGTATCGTTTCAATCCTTCACGGCATTTGAGAAGACCTTAAATGAACACATGAAGAATAACTTTTTGATATTTGTGCGTTCATCCAGTAATCGAAGCACCAGCATTATTTTGCGTTAAGAATGGGTGTACTACAAATGCAGCAGGCGCCCTCCAAGAACAACGGAAAGCCGTGGGATCCCAAGAAGCTAGTAAGCCGAGCGTATTTTATAATAAAAAAAGTACGCGAAGCACCAGCTTTCCAGTGCGGTTTTGTCTGCGGAGGCGAAGGAACCAACTGGCAGTGACCTCTTATTTTCTGGGACACAACCACAAACTGTCAAAGTTTCTGTACGATCGGCTTCCAGTTAGTCGACGCCTAACCGAAGACGGGTTGGGCACATCCCAGGCCCTGCTGAAATATGGAACGCGGTCATCTGAGGTGCGGCAGTTTGTGGCGGATGAATTCGGGAAGATTCTTACAACTAAGGATTGACACAACTACCGCCGGAAGTGTCGACCGGCTATGTTGAGTAGGTGCCGAATGGTTGGGTTTTAATGTAGCAGATGATATGCCTTCGGTCCTGGCAAAACTTTTGGAGACCGGACGCGTCCTTGTGTGTCAGGGAGAGGAAGGTCACTATAGCCACATATGTCTCTCCCGATGGCAGCAGGTAGCGCTATTCCGACGCTTTCGAGATGTAGTAAATGTTGACGGGACACATGCAACAAACCGTCCTGGGTAAGTTTTTTAAGCATTTAATTATCCGGTATTTAGATATAAACTATACACATTCTTGATAACGGACGGCATGGGAACCGGGCGTCCGGTTATGTATGCGTTCTAGAGGGCAAGCAGTCTGCTCCCATGCGTAAACAGTTCGGCTTATTCAAAGAAATGATGGGCGAAGCGTATCCGGTCAGGACCTTTGTAATGGACAAGTTGTCGGCGCAAATACGAGCGGCGAGAGTCGTGTTCGGCTGTGACATTATGCTTTGTTACTTTCATGTCCGCAAAGCCATCAGGAAGCACGTATGTGTCATTTAATATGCATATTTGTCATGTATTTTTGGTCGTAGACACATTCTGCGAACAGCCAGCACATATTTCACCGCATGGCTTGCCTGGATAATGCTGTACAGTAGATTTTATGTTCATCATATTACAAGCACAGAGATTCCGACAAGATCTACAGCTTCTGCGCCGAACCAATCCCCGATTTCTCTCCTATCTTACGGCTCGTTGGTTGTACATCACCCGAAAACGGGTAATGCAGGCACAGTCGGGAATGGTTCATTTCGGTAATGTGACAAACAACTGACTGGAAAATGTAAACGGGCGTCCTAAAGATCGGGTGCACCATACCGACACGTTGGAGAATGCAATGCCTACTGTGTAATGGTGCTCTTCAGTGCGGGCGAAATAAAAACTTTAACGTCAAAATGCACTCCTTTGCATATATGCGTAGACTGGAAACCCCCTCATCTGCCGTTATTTTTTCGCGATTTGTTTTAATCCGTCTCCTATGAAAATTACTGGCGCCCATTCGGCTTTGAACTTCGTCTGCTATGGCTTCGGAAGTGGCTTTTTTTTGAGAAATTTGTGGGTGTATCGTTTCAATCCTTCACTGCATTTGAGAAGACCTTGAATGAACACATGAAGAATAACTTTTTGATATTTGTGCGTTCATCCAGTAATCGAAGCACCAGCATTATTTTGCGTTAAGAATGGGTGTACTACAAATGCAGCAGGCGCCCTCCAAGAACAACGGAAAGCCGTGGGATCCCAAGAAGCTAGTAAGCCGAGCGTATTTTATAATAAAAAAAGTACGCGAAGCACCAGCTTTCCAGTGCGGTTTTGTCT
>NW_008751717.1:1183726-1213234 GCF_000715545.1 Opisthorchis viverrini | reverse complement strand
GGAAAAATACCTGAAAGTTACGTTCATTGTATGTGAGTCAACCTTTTCCACAATTCGCGATTTTTTTCATCCGTTAAGGTATTCAAAGTTGGCGGTGTTTACTCACCTGGAGATTTAGTTCGCTTAAACAAATCGCCATAGTAAAGGATTTCCAACAATACAGGAGCATATACACTATACACAGACATTCTACATTATGAAGGGGCAAGTTTGAAAACGTAGATTTTGAGAACTCAATCTCATTGTGAGCCAGCGGCATATACACTATACACAGACATTCTACATTATGAAGGGGCAAGTTTGAAAACGTAGATTTTGAGAACTCAATCTCATTGTGCGAATAGCCAGCGGCTTCATTTGCTGTTTTAGGGTGCCCAAATTGGATTATGATCAGGGACCTGTGGTCACCGAATACAAACATCAGGGCTTTAACCCAATCAGACTTGGAATAATAAAGTCTGCATATCGTCTAGTCTTGCGCAGCCTGAATTTCCACCCACCATGGGGCTCGAGAAAATCCACTTCAAGCATTATTTTTGTAACTTAAACCAGAAGTGCAAAGCGTTTGAATGTCATCTGTGGACTCCGTGGTTGAGGGGATATAGGCCTCGACTGAACAAACAGGTCTCAGTTGTTGGTACTGTTATATGGAAACAGCGCAAGACAGTGAACGAAGGAGCATCAGTTACGGTCTTTCAAGCTGCACTTTAAGTAGCCGTTGTACTAGTCTTACTTCACTGCATGACCTTCCGAAGCTGATGTTTTCATCATATCAGTCACCAGATGTACGCTTAGTGCGCAGGGCGTCCTAGTCATGTATCTATTACTAGTCACGTACGTGACTGTAACACTGGCAATTCGGACACTTTACGGACGTCTCATTTACAGCAGGTATTCGGTGGATACCGGAACACGATTGGCTGTCAAGTCCATAATTTCGACGAATCGTAATAAGACTTGATGGACCCCACATCAACCTCGCCATTGGACCAATTACGGGTCGCCGGGCTTATTGTCCGTCACAGCTGCGGACGTGAAGTCAGTTTGATGTGGAATTCGCATACACCGTGCCTTATGCTGCTGCCGCATCCGCTTCTGGTGTGACACTCCACTCCATTAAAGTGGCTCATTTCCCCATCTAAACTATGCCTGCTTTTCATGTTTCGGCTGATTTTTCGTCCCGAACGCACGATAGTGGAAGCTTTCGCTGACTGGTATCAGTCCTCAAAGAACTATTTCGGGGTGACAGGCCTGCGCGTAACAATTCTAATAATATTAATCTTTTAGCTGTAACACCCTTTCGAGGCCTAGCTATCATGCCACCCGAAGAAAGCACGAGGACTGGGGTACTGCCAGGTTGCCCAAGCCCAAACGGGGAAATCGATGTTCAGAGGTCGGGTTCGAACAACGTAACTATGCATTACTACACCTCTGCACCGTGCATACACCCGTGCACAAGCCCAATCTCACGATCATGGGGCATCGCTCATTTCACCCACCTCTGGTAGGAGCAATGGCGAACGAGACACTTTGGACAGTTCAGAGTTTAGTTTGCGGAGGACGTATCCCAGCCACTGTAGCGTGTCACTTGAGCAACTATAGAAGAGGCGTTAGACACTCTGTTGTTTGGACGTCGTTTGAGTATTATCCTTAAGCAAGTGGTCAGATTCTTCGCGTTTACGGAGATCGACATTTCGAAGAGGACATCTCAGACGATTGGACAGTTACGTTGTACACATGGAAAGCCTCTTGAAGGCTGATTCTCGAGCGTTTCTATAGGATGGCGTGTAGATGCATAGACGTTTTCTCTGCGTTATCAATGCGAACGTCTGTCTTGCGCCTTCCATGACTGTTTTAGGAGGATCTTGGAGTCCTAGTAATTTAAGAACCCGATTTGTTTCATGCACTGTGTTAACTTTAAGCAGGTTAGACTAAACGTTCATTCTTGTGGTGGACGATTTTTTCCCTCCGGAAAAATGGCCGGCATAGTCGAGTTTAGACTGCATTTACATCAGATCCTTACTCAAAGTGACGATGCCATCAGCATGATCATTATCCGTGGTCTACATGTTGGAGCTTATTGGTACATTCGAAAAAAAATTAAGGGTATGCGGCATACCGTATCAATCGGGATGATAGAGAACATCGGCGAAAGTGTTCAGCATTGTCGAACAGTGGAGTTTTAAGATGGACCAAGTGATTAGAGCGCGAATTTACTGACCAGGAGGTCCGTGGTTCGAACCTGACATTTGCCACTCGACTTCCCCTGTCTAGGCTTGGGCAACCTGGCAGTATCCCAGCCGTCATGCCTTCTTCGTGTGGCATGGCAGCTAGACACCGAAAGGGTGCTACATCTGAACGATTTTTTAGTTTCTTCCACATGGACTCGTTTGTGGGCTTTTCATCATCATCATCAAAGCAGCAACATCAGTGTTGGCACTGATGCAACCATATGCGAATGTGGGGATCGGATTACAAACTTCTGGGAAATATCCTGTTAAGCAAGTGTAGTTAACAGCACTGATCGATCAAGAGAATCTAACTCACTCTTGAAGTCAAGGAATAACAGGATTGTGAGTCGTCTGTACATGTGGCGTTGCTCTAACACCTGACGGAATATGAAGATGTGGTCAACGCAGTCTCTACCCGGTCGCAGGTAGCAGGTGGCTAGCTGAATTGCTGTACGAAGTACTGTACCCAGCTGTCCAGTCGTCTGCCGCGTATCAGGGAGCCATTTTGGTCCCCGATTATTTCACTGACAAGAGGTTTCTGAGGACCAGTCGAACGAATCACGTGGAACAGCTTGCGCACGTTTCCAGCATTCTTTGCATCTTTCGTTTGTTCGGCATTTCAGGTCCACGAGGCTCCTCGATCTGCACGGATACTCAGTTTCGCGTGGTGTCGGGTGGAGTTGTGATTGCCGCCAGTACGGATCTGTTGCCGGGTCTCTACCAAAGACACGGTCCTATCAGAGATCCAATGGTTGGATGAGGTTGGTTGGGTTGTACTTCAAACAGACATTCCGGCTCTGGGTAGCGCTTTGGATATTCCTCCCGGCGGACGTTTGCATCCGACATCGTGCCGTCCGACAGGCATTGTAAGAGCTGGTCCTGATAGTTTCGTTTGACTTCTGGGTCTACTAGCTTCTCAAAGGCTAAGCAGGGTGTGCATCTTTTTTCACCTGAAAAGCAACAGCGTATAAGCGTATGGTCGGAGTCCACGCTGGTGCTCCAGAAGGAGCGGCAGGCGTTGATCGACCTTCGCCATCGATAACTGACGGTGATGTAGTCTGTTTGGATTCGGCGATGGTTTGTTGGTGGGCACCACGTTGTCGAGCGATTTCCGCCGTTCCGTAAAAGGAACGGTCTGTGATCGGCACACATCTGAAGTAAGCGGTCTCCGTGCGTCTCGTGTCCAAATCAAGACGACTACCTAATCGGGCCCCAGCAGCCCTTAGGCTACCTACCTGGGTGTTCCTATCAACAACGATATCTGGGCTTTTAGCCTGCTGTAGAAGGGTACTTAGAGTCGTGCATACACCCGTGCACAAGCCCAATCTCACGATCATGGGGCATCGCTCATTTCACCCACCTCTGGTAGGAGCAATGGCGAACGAGACACTTTGGACAGTTCAGAGTTTAGTTTGCGGAGGACGTATCCCAGCCACTGTAGCGTGTCACTTGAGCAACTATAGAAGAGGCGTTAGACACTCTGTTGTTTGGACGTCGTTTGAGTATTATCCTTAAGCAAGTGGTCAGATTCTTCGCGTTTACGGAGATCGACATTTCGAAGAGGACATCTCAGACGATTGGACAGTTACGTTGTACACATGGAAAGCCTCTTGAAGGCTGATTCTCGAGCGTTTCTATAGGATGGCGTGTAGATGCATAGACGTTTTCTCTGCGTTATCAATGCGAACGTCTGTCTTGCGCCTTCCATGACTGTTTTAGGAGGATCTTGGAGTCCTAGTAATTCAAGAACCCGATTTGTTTCATGCACTGTGTTAACTTCAAGCAGGTTAGACTAAACGTTCATTCTTGTGGTGGACGATTTTTTCCCTCCGGAAAAATGGCCGGCATAGTCGAGTTTAGACTGCATTTACATCAGATCCTTACTCAAAGTGACGATGCCATCAGCATGATCATTATCCGTGGTCTACATGTTGGAGCTTATTGGTACATTCGAAAAAAAATTAAGGGTATGCGGCATACCGTATCAATCGGGATGATAGAGAACATCGGCGAAAGTGTTCAGCATTGTCGAACAGTGGAGTTTTAAGATGGACCAAGTGATTAGAGCGCGAATTTACTGACCAGGAGGTCCGTGGTTCGAACCTGACATTTGCCACTCGACTTCCCCTGTCTAGGCTTGGGCAACCTGGCAGTATCCCAGCCCTCATGCCTTCTTCGTGTGGCATGGCAGCTAGACACCGAAAGGGTGCTACATCTGAACGATTTTTTAGTTTCTTGCACATGGACTCGTTTGTGGGCTTTTCATCATCATCATCAAAGCAGCAACATCAGTGTTGGCACTGATGCAACCATATGCGAATGTGGGGATCGGATTACAAACTTCTGGGAAATATCCTGTTAAGCAAGTGTAGTTAACAGCACTGATCGATCAAGAGAATCTAACTCACTCTTGAAGTCAAGGAATAACAGGATTGTGAGTCGTCTGTACATGTGGCGTTGCTCTAACACCTGACGGAATATGAAGATGTGGTCAACGCAGTCTCTACCCGGTCGCAGGTAGCAGGTGGCTAGCTGAATTGCTGTACGAAGTACTGTACCCAGCTGTCCAGTCGTCTGCCGCGTATCAGGGAGCCATTTTGGTCCCCGATTATTTCACTGACAAGAGGTTTCTGAGGACCAGTCGAACGAATCACGTGGAACAGCTTGCGCACGTTTCCAGCATTCTTTGCATCTTTCGTTTGTTCGGCATTTCAGGTCCATGAGGCTCCTCGATCTGCACGGATACTCAGTTTCGCGTGGTGTCGGGTGGAGTTGTGATTGCCGCCAGTACGGATCTGTTGCCGGGTCTCTACCAAAGACACGGTCCTATCAGAGATCCAATGGTTGGATGAGGTTGGTTGGGTTGTACTTCAAACAGACATTCCGGCTCTGGGTAGCGCTTTGGATATTGCTCCCGGCATCCGACATCGTGCCGTCCGACAGGCATTGTAAGAGCTGGTCCTGATAGTTTCGTTTGACTTCTGGGTCTACTAGCTTCTCAAAGGCTAAGCAGGGTGTGCATCTTTTTTCACCTGAAAAGCAACAGCGTATAAGCGTATGGTCGGAGTCCACGCTGGTGCTCCAGAAGGAGCGGCAGGCGTTGATCGACCTTCGCCATCGATAACTGACGGTGATGTAGTCTGTTTGGATTCGGCGATGGTTTGTTGGTGGGCACCACGTTGTCGAGCGATTTCCGCCGTTCCGTAAAAGGAACGGTCTGTGATCGGCACACATCTGAAGTAAGCGGTCTCCGTGCGTCTCGTGTCCAAATCAAGACGACTACCTAATCGGGCCCCAGCAGCCCTTAGGCTACCTACCTGGGTGTTCCTATCAACAACGATATCTGGGCTTTTAGCCTGCTGTAGAAGGGTACTTAGAGTGTCATAGGAACTGCTCTTGGCAGATTCAGAGTTGGGGAGTATGCAGACACAATAAACAAGGTGCGGTGGATTCTCTCACAGTTTTTGCCAAACGAACCGCACAGAGGCGATTGTGGGCGGGTATCCAATCGGGCAGAGACAGTTTCGCTCAATAAGATACCCATTCCAGCATATCCAGCTTTAGCGGCCTCTGCATCACCCGAGGTGCGCAGTCGGAAGAGAGCGAGGGGGCAGTCAGTTCTATCACAGTAGTTGCGTCTTGCAGAGGAAATGTAACATGCGAGCAAGAGCCACCTGTTGACCTACTTGCTTCAGTGTGCGAACATTGAAGGTGGCTAAGTAGACAGGCTTTCGGGGTTTGAAAACAGACTTCGAAGTGTTTAGGGTTATGACTGAACTCGGACTGCAGAAGACTGTAGCTGAGTGTGATGCAGGGCGAGCAAAACGGTCAGTTTTAGAGCTGGAACCTGCGGAGAAAGTATCCAAATCTGTGCAGGGGAGGGTGAAAGAAGGAAAACGTGAAAGTGTAATAAGGGAGGCGTCAGCAGTAGCATGTTTTCGCTTACCCGCCCTGCTGTATGCGGCAAGTTAGGCGATCCGGCTGATGGCACTACGCGGTGGTCGGTGTGGTATGAGGGTATTGTTATTTGTGAGTGTCATGGTTGTACGAGGGCTGGGATACTGCCAGGGCGCCCACACCTAGACAGGAGGACGATTAAAATCCTCAACCGGAGCCTTTGGCTCAAAATCCTAACCACAAGGCAGCAGTGTTCGGCTGGAACTGCAAATACATTACCATTTTTACGGGACACGTCGCCATGCATGCTCTAACCCCCAAATTGGAAGGCCAGAAGACTGTTCGTCAGGCCTTTACCCATGGACCAATCTGGTATGAGAGACTCTATGAGTGTCGAGCGGACACCCTTCCAGTACAGGTCACGGGGTCTCCGAGGTACACAAACTGCCACACCACGCTAAGGTCCAGTCTCTTCTTGACGTTTGTGGGCTTTTATACCTGACTAGTAGATTCTTATAAGATTCGGCAGCTTATCTGGCATACCATCAGCTTCCAGGATTGGCAAAGTAAGTTTCCTATTGACCGAATCGAATGCTACACGGAATTCGATAAAGTAAGTAGCATTTGGTTGCTGAAACTTCAGGCGCTGTTCCGAAATAAGGCGTAGCATGATTCTATCTGAAGATAGACTCTCTTCTATGGTACTGCGCAGTAGTAGTACGGCAGAGATTTTGGATGAGTTACCTATCGGCAGGTGCCCAGGTAGTCCTCAAACCGTTCCATCAACTTTTTCGAGCATCAGTATTAGCGTAGGGGTACCCCGGTCGACCTGAAGCACTTCGGCTTCCATATCGAGCGTAATACGTCAGCGAAGCATTAGTGTTGAACACTAGTCTCATGTTCTCTGTTGATGATGATATGGAGTACAACGTTTTTGAAGAGATTCGATGACTGTCAATGAGCATGCATTTTAGTTTAACCCCGGGCTACTATCCTCAGCCAGATGGTTGCAGAATGGGAAGCACCGGTGGTTGTGGGGGAGTATTGCATACCTCGGTGGTTGTATTAGCTCTGAGGAAAATGTCTGACGAAGTCTCCACATGAATCTCAGAGGCCTCAGTCAGGTTTGCCAATTGTGGCATCAAAAAGGTATATCATAGGGTGTCAAGGGTTGTATGTACCTGGCTGAAGTAAGGGTTTTATTATTGTACGGTTGCGAGACATGGCCTGTGAGGACAGATAATTCGAGGCGTCCTTAGGTTTTAGACCGCCGTTGTCTCAGATACGTCAGATTTCGGTGTTTCTTGACTTAAAGAGTGCATCCAGTTCTGTCGGTCGATCAGTGCTCTCAACCACAGAGGATGTTCCAGAAGCTCGTAAACACAATCTGGGTGGGAAAATATAGCATGAGCAACCGGAAAGGATGTCCACTTCAGCTTCCTCAGTGATGAAACAATGAGGTGAGCACTGGAGGGTCCTCATAAACGGCGTTCAACTCGTTGATGTTGAGAACCTTGTCAATCTGGACTATTTAGACGACACCGTTCTCATCCTTTAAAACGAACAAAAAACATAAACGTTGCTGAATAAAAAGGCCTCCAATATACCACGTCACGATCAGGAGCTCCAAATGAGACCAGAAAAGCTATACCATCAAAAGAGTACTATGATAAGGCGCGCAGATCCCTCGAATACAGAGACTTGACTGAGAGCGCTGGTGGGCCGCAACGTCCAACGTGCAATTTCATTACTTCGGTGAAAAACACCCTGAACTCTCAAAAGAAGATGGTGAGTCCACCGTGGCCAAGCTGACGACAAAATATCGAGTGAGGAAAGTGTACTGACAGAATGAAGCATCTCGAGTTGATTCATGTATTCAAAAAGGGTGCGAGAACATCGTGCGAAAACCACAGCTTTCAAGGTGTCCTCTGCGATTACCCTACGCAGGTTAATCTATCACAGGGGAGATTAAGTTCGCGAGAATCAGGCAGGTTTTGCCTTGGTCGGGTTGCGTCGATCATACATGTGTTGGAATTGTGCCACTCCTTCCAACGACCAATATTGATAGACTCGCTCGATCTCAGATCTGCCTTTCGCTCCGTTGATCGTCATAAGTTGTGGCATTGTCTGACGATGAAAGATGTCCCTCCGAAAATCGTCGTTCCTATAAAAGCTACTAATGTTCCCCACCATGGACACATATCTACGGTCAATTTCCCACATTTCACTACATTCAGTGATGTCAAGCGAGGTTGCGTCACCACCCTTCCTCTTCAACTTCATAGCCGATGTGGCGCTTGAGTCTCCTGTTCAGCTGTAGCATCCTTCCGCTACCTAGCTGTCAGGCTGCCCGAAGGAAGCAAAAGTACTGAGATGCTCCCAGGGTGCCCAGGAGCAGTCGAGTTTCAGAGGTTGGGCTCGAGCCACAAACTCTCTGGTCGGTAGGTGTTCACCTTAACCACCGAGTTACCTCTAGGTCAGAGTCTTCTCTACTTGCCTCTAACAGCTCGGACGTCGAAGTACCCCTGCGGTCTTCATTCGGAGACATCTAGTATTCTGACGATATCGCTCTCCTTGGGTCTGCTTCTCAGAAATGCAACTGACCAAAACAATTGCGCTGTACGGTTCGACATGCAATTTACATCTGGAAGGGGTAGGTTTTTTGCAAGACTAGAAGCAGACTCAAACTTCGCGCTTGCAGATAAATCAATTGATGTGGTAGATAGCCTTGTCCATCTGAACCGCCGCAAAAGTCCCGTTGACTGCTGAAAGAGGAAATCACTTGGCCCACTGGGGAGGCTAGGGGAGTGTTTGGTGACATCCGACATCTGTGGCGCCGAAGTGACATCAGACTGACTACCGAGTTTAGAGTTTGCAATCTTGCAGTTAGATCTGTTCTATTTTGGAAATCAAATACGTGACAGCTGCATGCATATCTTCGGAGACTCTATGTTTTGATAATCGATGACTACAAATCCCTGTACCGGTCTGGTCAGAAGACCATATCAGTAATGCTGAAGTAGTTTTTAGGAAACCAACTCGCAGCGGATAAATCGGCTGGTCACAATCCACAGTTTTTGTTGGTTAGGTCCTCTTCCCCTAGCCACGCCACCGGTGGAGACAACCTAGGGGCAAAGAAGCATGAAAGCGCTTACCAGTCAAATTATTTGCGTTGTCCCCTCCGTCGTCGTCTCTCCGGATGGCGACAAAGGGACGAGACAAAGTAGTGGTTGGTGATCATGCTATATTCGGCTATATCACGCAGCTAATGGCGATCCTTCATAAAAATTGCATTCACTGAGTAGGGCTTTCAATTTCTGCCGTACCTCACAAATGTCTGTGAACTGGCCGAGCCATTGCCTCTGACACGTGGATCTAATTCTCCTATTTTCCGTAATATCAGTGAACAAACCTGTAGTAGCCAGAACTGCACTTGGATGCATGGATGCGCATGGGTACAAGCTGAGAAACAACCGTGGTGAGCGAACAACAACACAGCGCCCGGTTATGGTTAAACCAGCCGGTTGTCACTAGCTTGCCATAGAATGCGCTAAAAGAGTGTATTGAGTTCGAGATATCTCAGTGGTCAAGGAGTTGGCTTACTGACTGGAAGGTCCGTCGTTCGAATCCGACCTCAGTATCTCGACTGGTCCCGCCTAGGCTTGGACAATCTGACAGTGTTTCAGCCCTCGTGCCTCCTTCGGGTGGCATGTCAGCTAGGCATCGAAAGGATGCAAAAACTGAACGGCTATATTTACGAATGAACGATTGTCTTTTAGTCTAATGCGTTGCACAAAGAAAACTGTTCAGGCTTATCTCCATTGCGGGCAAGAGTCAGCAAATCCTGAAAGTCCCAACACAAGACCATTACCAGACTTAGATCTGGGATTGCTAAATAACAGTAGATTTTAGTGAACCTGGATTTACATCCAATGACGGAATTTGGTTGGATCGATTGCGCATTACATTATTTTGGTGGCGTCACGCACGCTACCGTAATGGTGCCTTCAGGTTTGCCTTTCATCTTATGTGTGGGAAAATATGGAGTGTCTCTTGCTAATTTTGGTGAAGATTTTTTCTTGGGAATCTGAATTTTCATTTCCTCATAGGGTTACCATCTTTCTGCTTTATAGATGGTCACTGTTGATTCCAATCCTTTGTCGCTCCCAACTGCTTCCTTGCCGTTGATCGCGAAGGGTATCGCTGCATGTTGGCCATCATGCAAACTATGGACTCTGGAATACTTGGATGAGATGTTAAATGGACCCTTGTTGTTTCGTTTAGCAAAACGACATAGCGAAACTGTGCAGTGGGAACCTGACTGTCAGACGGTTTTCGCTTCTGTTGGTGAATTTCGTGATTGGCTGTCCGGGGAAAATGACTCATGTAATCCTTTCAACCCGTATCCTAAGGATTATTGGTGGGCTTACGCTGATTATGTTTATATGAGTTCCAACGACGGATTCGACAAGCTGTTGGTAGATTTGCCATACGACCAGACATTCCAGACTTCTAACGGGATTACAACCCCGACGTTCTGGTTGGGGTCTTCAGGCTCCAATACACTCTGCCATTACGATACATACGGTGTGAACATAGTTGTACAGGTATTTGGAAAAAAACATTGGACCCTATTTCCCAAATCTGATACTCCTTATATGTACCAAACTAGGCTTCCATTAGAAGAATCTACCGTTTTCAGTGAGATCAATTTCCCGATTCCGGACTACCGCAAACATCCCTTGTTGGCCCGAACCTCCCCGCGATCGGTGGTTTTGGAACCAGGCGATGCACTTTTTGTACCACGTGGTTGGTGGCATTTCGTTCAGTCCACCACAGATTGCCAGGCAACGTGTTCTGTGAATTGGTGGATTGATCAGCCGGAACTAGATGACCGCATTCGATTACGCGAAGCACTAACGCAGCTGGTGGGCTTTTCTCTCCTTTCTAACTGCCAAAATGTGGATGTAGAATCGAAGATACACTCTAGCGAGCGGACGTTTTTCAATTCTGGCAACTGGTTTGCTGTCCTTTCGAAGCAAGTAGATTTACTTGCTTCTAAGGGAATTAACTCTGTTCCGAGTCAAAGTTTATCGGAAAATATCGATACCGTTTGGAGTATTGTACAACCAAAATCCCCTCAAGAATTGTTTCCTCCTCAGTCGGAAGTCCCAAGTTCATCAGAACCGAAATCATGTGCCGCCCTCAATGATCAAGACATAATAAAGGCTTTTTTGAAACCGGATGTGATTGACCTGGTTGCACAACATATTGAGAATCGTGAATAAAATTTCAATAAAAAGAGCTACACTCTTCTTTTTTACCATCTGTAGCCGTTACATTTTTTGACAACACGGCCATATTTCTTGCATTTTTCATCTAAATTTCAGGATACCCATACACACAGTATCCTATGCAACCATGAAAGAGAACCCGTAGGTTCTGGCGGCAAACCACTGCGGCTGAAATGCAAATTTCGTTCGGGCCAATCTACTTTGTCCAACCTAACCAGCGAATCCACTGTGCGTGACCTATTGGCCTCTGTTAGTATGGCCGTGGGTGTGGATTCATCAGAACTGTGTTTGTTCGTCGGTTTTCCTCCAAAGCCACTCTCATGCTCGGGTGAATTTCTCGACCGACGACTTGATCAGGTATGTCAAGTGGCTCTCTTGTGAGAATCATTAGCGGTTTTACCGTCGAATTCTTTAAAACTAGCTGTGCTCAATCGATTCTCTTTGGTAAACGTGATCATTTTAGGTCAATAGGTCACTTTGTCATGGTAGTAAAGAATATCAATTTGCTGAGCCGATTTTCTAAAATTACTTTACGTCATTGTCAAATCTGATCTAATTAACGTGCTGGATGTTTTCTCGATTTTGTGTATCAAAACAAACCCTCATGGTGGTGCAATTGCGAGGGCAAGATAGTCTGTAATCCCAATTATTTGATATCCGGGTCGAGTCTGGTCAGAACGTTCCGCACGAGAGAACGCTGTGTAAGAATTTTACCCATAGGCAGGTGGAGCCTTAGTCCCACACACATGAACTATACTGTTGGACAGTGGGAACTTGATACAGGGTAGGAGTGAGTTGAGTGAATCTTTAACTGAAAAGCTCAAGTGCATATTTCATAGTTGAAAAGATACGTGAAGATATATTCGAATCTTCGATATCGGAGTTGTCAGATGGGTGCTGTACTGACTGAAGTACCAAGGTCTCTACATCCCCTCACACTTCACACGGGATCCTCGTGCTTTTTGATTGACGTGAAACTTGAAGACTATCAATATCATTCGTGAGTCCCTTGCTTGGCTTCACAGGGGGCAAACATGTGGTGTCTCTGAGTTATTAGGGCATGCATCGTGCAAGCGTCAGAGTAATGTCCTTTCGTATTACTTGTATTACTCGTATTACTTTTCATTTCAAGATCATGTAGGCAGTGAGGCATATATATATATATATATAGGCATTAGTGACTGACTGTAGAGAAACCGCCACAATTCAGAGACTTTTGGTGAGTTTCACTCTACAACAGCCACTACACTGAGACGAGATAAATATCTGACCTAAACTTTTTGAATGGACCCGAACCTTGTCTTGGTAGACGGCAAGTTACTTTCAAAACTGAACGGCTCCACCAAGACTAGCTTGTTGAAATCGTGTGCAGCCAGGTTAAACGTTGATTGTCCTATCATTTAAGTATCATCATGGAGTGAAGCCGTCGCAGCTTCGAAGTTTATTCGTTTTTAATAAAGGTTAACCTCATGTGCTCTGAAATCAAGTAAAGTTTGTAGTAGAGGCTTCACTGACACTGGCCAACAGTGCATTAACTGCAATGTATCAAACAAGGTGTCAGCTGTGCGTGGTTGCATACCAACCTGCGTGCTCGTGGTGTAACTGTATGACGTATCCCGACTTAGGGGAGGCCGCTCCTTCAGTGGGAATCGGTTTAGACGAGTAGAAACGAATGTGGGGCATTGATGCTCAGTTCGTTTCGGCTCATCATGCCAGATATGGGGAAAAATTAAGAGATCAAGGTACTTATAAAAGGACGGAAGTTGTCAAGGCTGTAAAGAGCGTTTTAGACCAAGTCGTGGTGCAAATAATCGAAACCCCTTTCGGCACTCCTGTGGGTGCTCTGTCTGGACCAGTGGTCCTCAATCTTTGCAGCTCTTTCCACCCTTTTGAACACAGCTCCGAGTCATCTTACCTCCGAACTTATCCGACGCTTTTTTTGCAGTCAGTTTGCAATAATTTTCACCTGTTTCAAACACTACGTGGAATTCGCTTACTTCACTGCAGTGGAAGGTGAAGTCTGACGAAATGAGGAACATCATAAACTAGAGATTCACTTGAGTCTCCCGTAAAAACCAAATTGATTTGCGAATGAGTGTATTTGTCGAAATGTAGCCTTCTTGAATTCTCGAAATCACGTCAGAATCCCTCAGTTTAAAAGAGATTCAGTGTTTAATTACGTGAAAAATACTTGGAACCGATTGGGTAGTCATCGTTTTCGAAAAAGTTTGGTAACGCCACAGTAGTGATGAACAGGAGCTACTATCTTCAAAAGGTCAGGCAACACCTCACCGATGAACCCTATCGACAAATTACCGGTAGCTGTATTACTTCAGTAATGAATAGGAGTAAGGTTGAAGTTAGGAGATATTTAAGACCGTAATAGACCATTCAGGGCAAGGTAAGTGGTATCGGTTTATCCAAAAAGTGCGATTCAACCGCGACTCTACGGATTGTCAAAAATCCACAGGGCAGATGTACCGATAAGGCCAATAGTGGATGGTATAGGCTCGCCACCGCATGAACTGGCCAGATTCTTAGCTGGTATACGGGGAAATCAAGTACCTTCATTACGAATTCGTACGACTTTGCCAGCAAGGTCGCAGGGCTTCCTTTGGAGATGGACGAAGTCCTCGTGAGTTTTGACGTAATCTCAATGTACACAAACATCCCTAGGGCAGAGGCTCAGGAGGTAATTAAGGGTTTGTTACTGGCAGACACGACACTCTGGGAACGGACACAGCTCTCGGTGGATGAAATAGTTGAGGGCATAAGAGTGTGTTTGAATCTTGATCAGTTTGTTTTCGACTGTTTACTCACAAGAACAAGGACTTGCAATGGGATTTCCAGTATCCCTAGTTTCAGCCAATATATACATGGAGGACTTCGAACGAATAGCCCTGGAGGGATATCATTGTCCACCCAAAGTTTTTTGGGGTTATTTCGACGACACGTTTGTTGTAATCAAACGGGATTACGTGAACAGCTTCCACGACTGTCTCAATAGTTTGAACCCACACATTAAGTTAAACGTGGAAATAGAATCCACCTCGGGCACCCTTTCTGGACTGTATAACACATAAGATTGGTGGGAAATTGAAAACGATTATCTACCGGAAACCAAGGCACAGCAACCGTCTTAAGCTATTCATCAGCACACCAAAAGTCCAGTATTGTCTCATCGATGTTTCTTCGAGTTAGTCGTTGTATTCGGTATGGTTCTGTAATAACAACAAATAAACAACGGTTATTGATTGAATAGAAGTGTCAATGAATAATACATAACAATGATTCAATACGAACGTACATTCCAGATTGTACCACAGGTCTTTGAGCAGATCCGACGTAAACGTCAAGGAAAATACAGGTGAAGTTTATAGCCCAAGCAGTGTCAGAAATGTGGAATGAGAGTCATGAAGTGTCGGTAGATTTGAAGGAATCAACAAACGTTCACCGAACATTACAATACCTTTTAAGTAACTTTTAAGTAACATTTGATTGCATTTCCTGACTTTGTCTACGTATTCCAGAACTCTTATGTTTATGGGCTATCCAAGGTCACTTCTTTTGTGGTGGTAATCCTTAGGTTCCTGAACCTCACGGTCTAGCGAAAACTCTGCTTGAACTCGTTATACTCAAACTGTTTGGACAGAATAAACTTGCGGTGTCTTTATAATGTGGCCATGTAGATAGCGCGGTACGGCGAGCAGCGAATCAGCCAATGTAGGAATTAGAAGACGCACATCTAAGTAAGCAGACCCACGCCTGTGCCGTCACGTGCCGAATTATTTAAAATGAACTCAGAAGTCAGTAGAATCAGAATAAAGAACCAACTGAATGCTAAGCCCTGTCAGTGAGAACGAACGGAGCTTGAGGCTAAATAATGAACCGTTTAGACCAGACATCAATCATAGTGTTTATCTTGGTTACCCTTTTCTCACAATGTTAAGATGTCTAGTGTTTCTGAGTATCAATTTTTGAAGTGAATAACTAAGCACACCTAAAATTATGCTTGATGTCGCCTGACACAGTTGGGATAGTTAGAACCCACCAAAACGTTTTCCTACATCCATGGCGTTCGTCTGTATCAGACTGTTTATTATCCATCATTTGGTAGACAGACATTACTCCTTTGTTCGGGCATTATCGTTAGTGATTCTAAGATTTATGCAGTCATGGCTGTGGTCATCACAAAGTGTTAGCTGGTAAGTGAAATACACTCATTTGCATACCATTTTGGTTTTGACGGAAGCCTCATCTGGATCCCAGGTGAATCCCTCTTTTATAATATTTTTAAGAAGTGCATTACATCTATATTTGTTCTTTACCTTTTCGGCCCCATTCTGTTTGCCGTCCACTCAGATTCCCCTTGTATCTGGCGATACACTCACTGTGGATACTTTGCCGAAAGCCCAGAATGAGAGATCTGCTTCGACTCCAGTTTCGAAGGGTCCTCATCTAGTCAGATTGACGGCACCCTCAGATAATGCCTGTCTATTCACCAGTGTTCTATTTTGTGTGGACAATGCCGATGGACATCAGCCAATTGATGTTAAGGTGGTGACAAATGCTATCGCGGTTGCCCAGGTTCGTGAGCTGATTGCCAGCATCGTGCTCAGTGATCCAGAACGATATTCCGAGGCCTTTCTTGGTATGCCAAATGAACGTTATTGTCAATGTATTCAAGAGGTAATCTTGTTAATATTTTTATGATATTTGCTCAATCTTCCGATCATAGATATATTTAGCAGTTATGAGGAATCAGGTCTTAACACTACGTAACTCAGTTGCATCTCAGTTAGCATCGCTCTGAACTTGACGGAGATTTTACGGCCTTTGTCTCGACGATACTGCGGACTCAAGTTTTTACAGGGAAGGTATTTCAGACTTATCTCTCAGGTTCGACCGCTTTCCGACCTCACGATCTCTGTCTTATGACAAATCCGAAACAGCTTGGGTTGTATGCCTCTATCTGCGTAAAGGAATTCTATCGATTCCCCGACGGACAACAATTATTGTTGCTACTTCCATGACACTATCATCACGGAGATCATCCCTCAGGAACGACCACGTCTATTTGGTCCTGGCATTCTAGAGAGATGACCTCCCAGATCTGATCGTGGTCTGCTGTTTGAGACATGTTTTGGTCAAAATCTCTCAAAAGAGACGAATGGTCTTGCGACCAACTTTCCGGATGCCTGTGGCTATGTTTTACTTCTTGACTAGTATCCGCAACCAATACACCTCCGTGCTTGTGTTGTTTTGTCCGTCTCCACCAAGTATGATTTCAAGGATATGTTTGTGAACTCGAGTCGCCCGTTTTATTCGATATTATCTTATTATCTCAAGTGGCTGAATATACCCGTGGTTGGAGAACGAAGAAGGTAGCGAACAAAGCTTGTTTTCTGTGATTGTTCCTCTTGGTTAATACATCACAAATTTATATGGTAGCAGAAATCATATGGAGAAGGTTAAGATCGAGGCTACATACACTCTAGAGAAGTGGAAATCAAAGGAAGGGGAGTTGGATGAGGGATAGGTCAATGGGTCACGGAATCAGGTAAGTGACGTCAATGTCAGACAGACTTGTGGGACCAGTTGTTTCGTAGGCTAGTTCAAGTTCAGAGGTCGCACAAGTTTCTTTTGGATGCAAAGTTGTGGATCCAGAAGTCGGGTTCCAATCGCCTCTGCGATCGACAGCAGTGTAGATCGTACCAGTCGTGATCGGTTCAGGGGTACCCGGTATATGGTGGTGAGGAATTGCTCCTTGTCTATGACATGACTTGTTTCGGCCAAATGTGATGCAATCGCGCTTGAGCCTGGTTTCTTCCCACTACCACTCTAAGATACGGGATTGTGTTCTCGCATTCTGTCCGACAAATGCCTTGTCATACGACCAACGTATGACGCTCGGCACCATCGGTCATAGACTACCCATCTCTCGTTCGCTTCCACACAGCGCAAACCTGGGCAAAACTAGTTCTGCGAGGCAGAGGCTCCTCTTGCATGCAGAGTACTTATCCTAACCAGCATAACCTTCGAAGCGTGAGTAACTTATTCATCATGGGACAGTTTATTTTCCTCAAAATCACATTATGTACTTCAGCATTGGTAATCCGATCTTCCAACCACACCCGGCCAATGCTCAGGATACACCAAAATTTATAGGTTTGGTGTGTCCCGCGTGTAGAGACCACGTCTCTGATCCATTAAGCAGCATGGATCGCATTGCCACGGTGTTCACTATTCCCTTGACAGACGCTAACGTCACGCCGGCGCCATGTGTATTGGAGGTCTGGAAAAGCTGCACGAGCCTACCCGACTTGATAGTTAGTTTCACCTCCAGCCAACTGCCGAAATTTATGCGACTGCCCAGGTAGACAAATTTATCTACCACGTCGATTGGCTGATCTGCAAGCATGATCCTACCTAAACTTGAAACAGCACTTTAGATTGTTGGTAGTGTGGGGAGATTTGTTTTTTTATGTGAATCTTTCTTCCTGTAAGTGAAGCCAATCTATGCTGAAAACCGGAGCAGCACTTTTCCCCATAGATTGGCTTCAGTTACAGGACGAAAGCTTCACAGAAAACAGTACTTTAGACTTTGCAGGTGTGACACGCATGCCGAACCGTGCATCATCGACAGGGTTGTACGTGGGCTGGGATACTGCCAGGGCGCCCACACCTAGACAGGAGGACGATTAGGGTCCTCAACCAAAGCCTTTGGCTCAAAAGCCTAACCGCAAGGCAGCGGTGTTTGGCGGGAAATGCAAATGCATTACCATTTCTACGGAACAAGTCGCCACATGTTCCAACCCCCAACCTGGAGGGCCAGGAGACTGTGTTCGTCAGACCCCTAACCACTGACCAACCTGGTGTGAGAGACTCTGTGAGTGTCGCGAGACACTCTCCAGTATAGCTCAATGGATCGCTGAGGTGCGCAAACCGTCACACCACGGTAAGGTCCAGTCTCTTCGTGACGGAACCGAACCGTGCGGTAGAGTAAATTAAGTTATTTAAAGTGGTTTGCACTTTTGAGGGACATAAAGCAAGGAAAGCAATATCGTCCGCATACTCAATGTCTGAGGGAACGTCCCGGGAGCATTTCGACCACTGAGGTTTCGGAGCAAGGCATGTAACTTTCAAGCAGCACATCAGTAACAAAGTGGGAAAGGACAGCTTTGTCTTACATTACTGGAGTGGTGAACTCAGGCGAAAGCTTGCGGTATACTTATATTTGTCTACAGGGGTTCGCATTCAGTACCGTTATAAGAGACGAAAATTCGAAAGGGACGCGTTCGATCATCAAACATCACCAGCATTTCTGACGATCAACAGAGTCAAAAGTAGCTTTCAGATTAAGATCGATCAACGTGGAACCTTCGAAAGAGTGGCACTGTTCATGAACTTGTCTTATGCTTTGGACAAATACATTCATTTAGATATCAATTTGATTTTCACGGGAGACTCAACTAATCTTATTTTTTATGTTATTCTTCAACTGACTGCAGAACAAAGGCCGCTTCGTGTTTCAGTTGGTGCGATATGCCAGATAACGCAATATAATTTCATGAAGGACACTACTTGCAAGGATGCTGGATACATCCCCGGCCAAAGCGAAACAGGTTAATTTTTGCGGACAGTCCAACCGATAGTCAATCAGCCTGTCTAAAATAGTGCAAGGGAGCAAGGCTTCCAGGCTGGTGCCACGATGGTTTTCACATGACGTTCTGGCGCTCTTTTAGAAGACTAGATCAAGGTTGAAGCGCTCCATCCCACCGATGTTCTGTTTCCATTTCAAGTCTTCTGTAGTGCTCACCAGGGCCTCACCACATTTGAATATTGTGGGCTATAGACCACCCGGACCGGTTGGTGGCCTTCAATAAACTCGGTGTGAGCACCTATTCTAAAAGTTTCTGCTGAACAGGGATAGACGATGTTCAGCACAGAACTAAAGAAGTTGTTCCCCACCACACGAAGCTTTGTCTTAAAATCTGCCACCTAATTGTGTTTTTTTTCCGGACTTATTTGTCCAACTTGGGTGTTCATGTCACTCATTATGTGTTCTGTAGGTTCCCTTCCATCAGGCGTTTATATCGTTCTATTACGTTTTAGAGATGGCTCAAGTGGTTAGAGCGCGAATATACTGACCGGAAGGTTCGTGGTTCGAACCTGACCTCCGCCTCTCGACACAGGCATAGTTTAATGTAATCATTGTCTGTTGCAGTTACTTCCGTTTTGACTCATGTCACTCATTATGTGTTCTGTAGGTTCCCTTCCATCAGGCGTTTATGTCGTTCTATTACGTTTTAGAGATGGCTCAAGTGGTTAGAGCGCGAATATACTGACCGAAAGGTTCGTGCTTCGAACCTGACCTCCGCCTCTCGACACAGGCATAGTTTAATGTAATCATTGTCTGTTGCAGCTACTTCCGTTTTGACGCCTGTAAGTACCCATCATGAGCGATGGTATTACTAAGCCCCATTTCGTTCGCTCTTCTCACAGTCATCTTAATCTGATTTGCAGCAAAATCTGATGAACATATATCTAAAGGAATATGGGTAAGGCGCTCGTTCTAAAACCTTATGCCTGCGGTTCGATACCATCGATTTTTTTAGAAACAGCCTCGCAATCAATCAGCATGCATACTCGTTTCCCCAACATCATTATCACTGATAATACCACCCCGTAAGTACCACTGGTGGTTAACTACCATACAGCTGTGAGGGAGGGAAGCCTTAGTAAGGAGTGGGAATAAAAGGACAGGATAGGGACAAGGTCTACGTGTTTAAAAACTCTCAGGAATGATACTCCTGCACCTTTGAACATCACTAAAATAGACGCATCTGAGAATCATGTCGAAGTAAGGTGCCTTTAGCAGTACTAGCTTAATGTCTCTGGTGGACCCCACCTAACACAAACCCAGCATACGACTGGAGAACCTTAACTTGGTAGCCCAGCTGGGAAATGACGGAAATCGCACTGGGATTGTTTGCGTGTCATTTCCTTCAGGGTTTCCAGCCGCGTCCAAACTGAATCGCGCTACTACACCAAGACTTGTCCCTTACAAACCTCCTACCAATAAGGGCTTGGGTTGGAAGACGGACCACCGGGTAGTGAAGCCTTAGCTTGCAAACTTAGGGCTATGCAAACCGTCACAACCGGCTGCGGTTGCTGCAGGATCACCCGAATTTCATAGTCTGTCGAATGTAGATAGAGAAGGTGCCACGTTCTCAACAATTGTACTTGGATCCTGTATTCGAGCTTCAGAGATGCGGCAGTTGCAGTTCGATAAAGTATCTCAGATACAAGCAAGGGTATCTTCTTGACAGGTCTTTCTAAAAGTTCTCATATCAAAGATTTCAATGAAAGCAAGAGAATTAAGCCCGGATATTAGTCGTGGAACAGTAGATATGAGCGTTAGTGACTGACATGTCTACAGCAAGGACTTGCAGAAGAGTGATTATCAAGCGGTACAAGATGGGGATTTATAAGGAATAGTGAAGAAAGACGAAAGCGTCAACAGCCGCCCTGCTGAATGCAGCGACCCAGCTAATGCCACCACATGACGGTCGATGTGCCATGAAAGCACTTGAATTTGTGGATTTCATAGTTATACGTGCTTTGAGTAGCCGCCAAGCTGTGCAAGCCCATATAATAGAATGATTAGAATTCTCAATCAAAACAGTTCGTACAAGGCAGTTTTGTATGGCGTTAGCTTACTTGAGTAGCTCGTATTTTAAGGAGCATGTTACCACTCCCCTGGTACATTTACCCATATGCCTGAACGCAGGTCATGCTTATTTTCAGAAAATTAGGTCTCCAGCCTCCCAACTCCGTAATCTCTGGATTCAGGAGCGTTTACATTTCGACTGGAGATTTCTCGCTTTCTTAGAACTGCACCTGTAGTTGAAAAGGTAGATACGTTTAATCGAGAACTGTTTCATGTTCAGTGGAGTTATTCGGTTCAACCGAGCAGCAACCGAGAAACGAATATAGTGGTTTCGGTTACTGAAATTTATTGTTCGGGATGTGAAAAATATAAACGGAAAGGATAAAATGTTTGGGGGTAAAATGATGGGGTTGACTCAAACTACCAAGGACAGGGGAAACTACATTGTTGACTTCCTGATTATCAATGTCTTTCTCCGCTAGCCGGATCGTTGGGGCGGAGGAATCGAAGTGGCTATCCTGTCGCAAGTATATGAAATGGAAATATGCCTGGTCGACATACAGACTGGACGGATCGACCGATTCGGCGAAGACAAGAACTATCGCCATCGAATTTTGCTAATCTATGATGGGATACACTATGACCCTCTCGCGTTGGCTCGACCAGATACGGGAAAATTGACTTCGGTGTTTTCAACAAAAAACGAACAGGTATGTGGATCTACTTTGTGTGTACCATAAAGCCATCCTCACAACTTATGTGCAGTCCATTGGATTCGTTTGGTCCACTGTACTACGCCATACTAACGATGGTTGTTTTCAGTAGGCAAAGATGTAGGCCTCATTAAGGTTCCCACTATCTTCGTTGATTCAGCTGCTTTTCAGGGGTTCGTGTTATAAAATGTTGAGCCTCCAGAGAATTATTTCTACGGGGCTTATGCGTACCCTCTGCTTTTGACCTATCGTCTTACGAACGTTTTTGGAGAAGCTGACTTTCCCCGACATTATAGAACCTTAACCATATGCCTCATTGTTTTTTGCTACTTGCTCACTTTTCAACTCATTTACGGCTGTTTGTCTTCAAATTCTATCACTGTAGATTCTGTGGGATGCACAGGCGCTTGCGGCTGAAGCTCGTGCTCAGTGGCGATTCACAGACACCGCATCCTTTACACTGATTTGCCGGCAGTGCCAAGTTCCTTTGGTCGGACAAGCTGCCGCACAGCAGCATGCAAAAGATACAGGCCATACCGAGTTCAGCGAAATTCCTCCCTAACGCAACGGTGCAGCTGAATGTAGCAGAATTTTCCAATTTCACAATGAATGATGGGAGAGATTGACTGACCTATCGCTTCTCCCTACTATACTGTTGTTTTACTCTATCCTTTCCTTCTGCCTTGCACGCACTCAGCTCAGTGACGGTTATATTGCACCTTGACTTTAAACAAGCCGACCAATGCCACGAGCTTACCTAGTATGTTGCAGGCAAATAGGCATTTTTTATTTTGGCTTGTTTGTTCAATAATTTGAATATACAGTGTTCGTGAACTGAAGTTCGGAGTTCTCTCTGATGATCTCGAAAGCCTTAGTCGCTTGAAAATAAACAGTTAGTCGTTTTGCACCTCCAGACGAGTATTTGAGGGACACTATAAACAGCACGTGTTTATGTCTGTTCTGTTTGTTCTCGCGATTTCAGATTTCAATGGCCTCCAGCTTCGGGCCATCTCTTAATCATCAACCTAGTTCTCAACTAGCTATGTTGTGTAAAACATAAGCACATGGGTGCAAGCAGTGGAAGATGGTTTTGTAAAACAGCCATTATATATATATATATATATATTCCTGTTATATACCTCAGAGTAAGCTACATAGTTTTGAACAAACTTTGGTCGACAATTTGATTGGTTGAACTGAAATGCTTATGTCAGGGAAGACTGGAGTTGAGTAGTTTCCTTTACGAGATCTTATTGTGACCCTTATGTGCCTCTTTAACGCGATAGTGGGACAATCAATCACAGTCTTTCTGTGCAAATGCTAATTGGCTTTGTAAAGGCTAAGCATTTTTCTTCGCTTGTACAACTAGGTAGAATGCACCTTGCAAATCATCGTCTGTTCACAAATGCACTACCGTTCTGATGAATCCACTCCAGTTATCTCAGACTCTTTTTCCGCCATACATCCGAATCCCCTCGGTTCATTCCCACGCTCTCTTTATTCACGTTGCGAATGCTTTCGCTGGCTTGTTTTCAGCTTTGTCTTCACTATCGCTGAATACCAGTGACCAAGGAAATTCCACTGAGTTTCTTTGTCCTTTCACCTGTCATTCAGTCTAGTAACGTTTATTACGCACACACAGGTGTATTTGGGACAACAAGTAAATTTGCTCCCTAGTGTGTTTCTTTCAAGCAACTCATATTAGAGTCAAGCTCAGTCACTGAATTACATCCACTACCTTATTTCAACGAGGTATACTGTCCCCGTTTAAATGGTGTCTCTGGACTATCGGCGCGAGGTCTTATAGGTGTTGGCATCCGCTGGGCCCAATGGACCGTTTCTGTATCAACGGTTCTGTCTGTACTATGAGAATGAGGGCTTCTGCTGTCAGCAGAAGCCGAAGCCGTGGATAAATCCTACCAAAGATTGTGAAGGATCGAAGTGATGGTGGCGTTGGACTCCTCTCAGGTAAATCTAGACACGGAATATGTGGGTGATAATTTTTCTCTCTGTGATTGTACTCCAGGCCTACAGAACTTACTTAACCGTCTGAGGGTCTAAGTGCCTTGGTCATGTGTTTTTTGCCTAGCCTTTGCTAATTGGTCCTTCAAGTTTGGCGGGAATCTCTACCTTAAGTCGTTGGATGGATATCGTCGTTAGTATTGTCTACCGAAGATGTTCCAGACTGGCACTGAAATGAAGAAAATCTCCAAGTGAATTTCCAAAGAGATGATATCTTTCGCTGCCCTACATTATCCGGTTGAAGAAATGGGTTGACAGAGGTAGGAGGTGGAAGCTATCTCACATGGATTGACGTATACGACGATGAATATCACCGATTATCGGTCATCTGTAACTCATGCTTGTAGTATGTTTATTTGTGCAGCATATTCACTATGTAGAAATACATAATTTCAAGTTCATACGAAACGTTCTTCTATTGAAGTTGCAACGAAATGTCTCTCGTTCCCGTCAAACTCACCTTTTCTTCGGTCCGTGAACACAGCCAAATTCGCTTTCTGCTCTCGTTGTCATTAAAGGCGGCTGTGTATCATGTGCACAGTGTTCACTCGCCAAATATACGGCGTAGTTGGAACAGCGCTATCCAAAACTACATTTGCATGACACTCGCGCACACAAAAGGATATAGGATCGTCTCACTTCCTGAAATGAAGCACAGGCAAGAAAAATGCACTGGCTGAATTATTCAAATCACTTCTGGTAACCTCATTGCCGCCAGGTTCATAAACATTTTGTATAATGATTCGAACCCAGATGCGTGTGATTAAATCTTCGAATGTGACGACTCAGTGGAATTCATCTGCTTTATTTGATGACAGAGTTGCTACGGATTGCACTCTCACTTGAAGATTTATCGGGAGACATCTTATGAATGTACTTTGAACTGCTAATCTGAACTCCGCTGACTCAGGTAAAGCCCATGCCTAAATTCTGAAAATCTAGTCAACTGGGCCAATCCAGTTTTCAATGGATCTTCACTGATTTGTTATTTTGGTTTCGCTTCTCGCATTTGAAGGTTGTCGCCGGTGTAAAATGACTACTCGAATGGTGTACTTGCAGATTTGTGCTGAAAGATTGCAAGCCTGGTCAGTGTCGGATCTATTAAAAATCGGTTGCTCCAATTCCTTGGAACAGTGAAATCGATCGTCTGGATGTCATGGCTATATGTTAGCATGCTGTGTCCTGTTTTTTTAATCGACCATAGGTTACTGATTTACGCCATGGCGTTCTGTTCACTTATCTTCGTTTATCCTTTGGAGAGGGACAATCTGTCTAGTTTTTCTAGTGAACTTGGCAGACTTGCGGACTGCTTGGTCGTGAACTTTGATGAGGTGGTTGAGAAATTACCCTCGAGAACAATGTGCTTTGCACACCTCTGATTCATCCAGTTTCATCTAATAGATCAAGTCTTGTGGCAGTCCACTTAATGATTGACACTCGTTGTCCCACGGCAGATTAACGATGAATGAATGGGTGCGCGAGTATCAGTGGTTTAGGTAGGGCTGGTTCCTAATAACCATCCCGGACTTTACCAAGGCATTCCTGGAGAACGCGAAAGAGCGCCATTTTTCTAGAAATGTACTGAGAAATTTCTTTACTAATTAAGGAAATACCCTGTTATTGTTGGTTTGTGCGCTGAGCTGAGCGATTTAATTGCATGCGTTCCATCACCAATCGATGTGACATCGTGATTGCGTTGTTAGGGCGAGGAGTGGAGCAGTGATTGTGCGGTGATTAGTGGTGTGTGTTAAAACGAGTGATAATAGCCGGGGTTTGACCTTTATTAATGCACTGCTGGTTGCTGATGTCGATAATACAATTCAGAAAGTATATGCACTAATAAAGGATTTTAGTATAGTTGACAATGGTGAGATACCACACGTATGAAAATAAATACGAGGCAAAATGGGAGCAGGTCAAAAGAGGAACTTATCGTCTGTGAGAGTTATTTGGTGAGAGTCCGGACGGCGGGAACGTGTTTTCTCCGCAGTATGACTGCTATACGTGTTCCATAATTGTTCGTGGACTTGTGGAGAGTGGTTGACTTCCTGCTCCCTGCGCGCACGCGAGTGTGTTGCGTTGGGTCGAGTTATATGCCTACTTATTGTGTGCAGTGTGAAGATAGGGGTGTCCCTTCGTGCTTGATGCTTGCACGAACATGAATACAACTTGACCTGATGTGGTTGAATTTCGTAAGTCTGGCGTATGACGCAAGTGGTAGCCGCGTAAACTAAAATGGATGGGAAGTTGCAGTGTACATGTCGGCTGAAGTTGCAAGTGGAACAGGAATTGCCACGTGGTTTGAGTGTTTGTGACGCGGGATCTGATGAGTGACCTCTACACCTTCGGTCACGATCGAGCGGTTCCATTTGTCTGTCTATTGTCCTGTGTCCTGATTGGTCGGTGACCACATGATCTTTGATTTTGGCATCCCTCGTCCCCTGTTCGGTGTTCACTGAGTTCCACTTCGTGAACATTGTTGATCTGATTCCAAGCTTGTTTCCTGGTTGGTTAATCCGGTTGTTGTTGCTTCCTTCCAATGTTCCGGCTGAAATATTGATCCTTTGCATGTGGTGGTGAGTAAAATTGAATCTAGTTCAGCACGTCGGTTGATCGAATCTTTCTTAGAGTACCTTGTTTTCAGGTATTCCCTTCTGAGTCTCGTGTCTCCGAATGCTAAGAATTTTACGTTCTCCAGGTTGCACTTGTGACCTTATTGGTCTTCATCTAAAGGTATCAAGAATGGAGGGTCACGTCTCCTGATGACCGCGTTGTAAACCTATCGACGCAAGTTAGAAGATGCGAACTGCCGTTGGATGGGGGAAGTGGACCAACAATGTCAAAGATAAACGTTGAAAGGATGGTAACGAAACTCTGGTAAAGTGGTCGAAGATAAACGTTGAGGGGATGGTAACCAACAGTTCTTTTATTCGTGGGCATAATTTCTCCTCAGTTTACCTAGCGTAGAACTTGTATTTTTGGCCGTTGATTTGATATATCATACTGCTCCTCTTAGCAGCTATTGTTGTTGAGATATCTTCTTCAAGATTATCTTTTGGTTGATTGAATGGTTATTGAATTATTTCAATATCTGACTTGTCTCTGATATACACAGGTTCCCAGAATCCCATGCTTCAAAACATCCAAGCATGGTAGCCGGTTGTAGTTCAAACTTAGTATTGAACAGTTCGTGCCCATTGTGTGCTGTACCGTGCCTTATCTTCATGACTGCCTCTTAGGTCCGGCAATAAGTCAGATAAGCAGATCTGAGTCATTTCCCAATAACGAAGTTCTACGAAAAGAATGGTGGTTTCTCTGTGACGAGCGGTTCCATCCAGATGCACTGGCTTGCAGTTGATAGATGAAGAATACACATGGGAGCAAGAACTGTTCCCACCTTGAATATGTACATCTATACGATGTGTTCTTCATTAGATTCATTAGGGTAGGGGCCGCGAAAAAAGGGATAACGGGTACGGAGGATTCTTCAGTGCAATAAGTTAAGATCATCAGTGTGTATCCAACACAGCTGCTTGTTCTGTTTTTTGTCTAGAAAAGGGTTGTGTACTGCTGAGTATATAGAAGTTACCTTTAAGATGGGAAATGCTTTTGGACTTAGGAAGCAGTCACATAGAAGGGTGAATTTTATGCCTATATATTGCATGTATTCTTGAAAGGGGCTTCGAGTAGTTTTCGATACCTAGTGGGAAACTAATAACACATTGTGCAGCCTCGTGTGCTTGGCATAGTCCTCAGAACCTGCAAAAACGGATCCCCCAAATTCCGTTGTTAAAGCCCCAAGACTTAATGCACCTAATGAGGTACAGTTAAGATGAATCTGGTAGTGGACTGCCTCGTAACTGTCTTGACTCTCGTAACTGTGGAATTGAAAAAAAATCAACGAGAATTAGTAAATGATTCCCAATAACGAAGTTCTACGAAAAGAATGGTGGTTTCTCTGTGACGAGCGGTTCCATCCAGATGCACTGGCTTGCAGTTGATAGATGAAGAATACACATGGGAGCAAGAACTGTTCCCACCTTGAATATGTACATCTATACGATGTGTTCTTCATTAGATTCATTAGGGTAGGGGCCGCGAAAAAAGGGATAACGGGTACGGAGGATTCTTCAGTGCAATAAGTTAAGATCATCAGTGTGTATCCAACACAGCTGCTTGTTCTGTTTTTTGTCTAGAAAAGGGTTGTGTACTGCTGAGTATATAGAAGTTACCTTTAAGATGGGAAATGCTTTTGGACTTAGGAAGCAGTCACATAGAAGGGTGAATTTTATGCCTATATATTGCATGTATTCTTGAAAGGGGCTTCGAGTAGTTTTCGATACCTAGTGGGAAACTAATAACACATTGTGCAGCCTCGTGTGCTTGGCATAGTCCTCAGAACCTGCAAAAACGGATCCCCCAAATTCCGTTGTTAAAGCCCCAAGACTTAATGCACCTAATGAGGTACAGTTAAGATGAATCTGGTAGTGGACTGCCTCGTAACTGTCTTGACTCTCGTAACTGTGGAATTGAAAAAAAATCAACGAGAATTTAGTAAATGACTTCGCAAGAGAGTCTCGAGACAGCTCATTTACTGCACAACTCTTTACGTTGTCAGTATTGCGTCGGCTAAAATCTCCATTCAGCCCCCATTTGGATGTGAGCCTACAAGTGTGTGAAACAGCTATGTACTGCTCCCAAATATTTTAGTACAGACTGATTTCGTTCTCATGATGATGTCCAGTTTGAAAGCTTGGAAATTTCCTGACTACTTACAGAATACGGATTACTCACTCAAGAGGGTAACCAGCCCATAAATCTCATGAGTTCTGTGAAAATTTGCCCCCGAAAGAGATTGGACATCAGAACACATTGCATAGTTGAAAAATGAATTGCTGTATGTGTCCAAGTGCTAACAAAGCACTTTTTGACCCAGCCAAATATAAGTGATTTGTAAAGTGTGCAAATTTTCATGGTTTAGGAATCGAACACCGCTTTGAAAGGCCATTTACAAAGCCTTTCATCAGCGTGCAACTCTACTCCACAGATAATTACATGTATGCATTTTACGTACAAAATTGTTAGCGGTAAGCTTTGACTAAGTGGAACACTGGCATAGCTAATGTTGTTGTTATGACCGGCTTGTGAGACTACTTCTAACTGGCCATCCTAGCTATTGGACCGAACGATTTTGTTTGCAGTTAAAGAGAGTTTCGGCTGTTAATCACTCTCCCATCATCCCTAGTAGCGTCAAGAATTAAGGTCAGTCGATCAGCTGAATCCAGATGATACAAGTGTCTTCAATATACTGAACGCTGATCGGTATCTGTTGGGAATTTAGTCAGTCAAATTGTATAAGTTCCAAGATTTCAGGTAAGCAGGAGAAGAACGTCACTGGGTAATGCAACTCGCTGGGTAAAAGAAGCTGTTCTTTCATCTATGGACGGATAAATGGGAACTAAATTCTACTGTATCGAGTAAAGTTTCTGAGTCTGCTGAGAATACCCGTTTGTTCAACATTAGTGATAACACGCTATTTTGTTTAATATAATAAAAATGCGGCATTTGTTGAGCGCTGTTCTCAGTAAAGCATCTTTACCTTACCCCAAAAAACATATATATATATATATATATATATATATATATATATATATATATGTTTGTTCGTTTCTATCTGT
>NW_008751717.1:1168660-1173032 GCF_000715545.1 Opisthorchis viverrini | reverse complement strand
ATGCGATTGTTCCGTTCTATCAGTTTGGTCAGTATATTCCGGTAGACAGTGGAGTGTATACATGCGGTGCTCGTCTAAAAGGGCTACTGGTCAATCCAGTTTGGTAAGTCCTCACCAATATCTCTTAGTGTTGAGCGTAATATACTCATTCCCAAACGTCGATTACGGTACAGAGTTCCTCATGTATATCCGCTAATCATGCTCCGAACCTATGGTTTTCGGGAGTTCCTTCTGTCATGTATACGAGAAGTTTCAGGTTCTACAGCTTTCTGATACCACTAAATAGCGTTCCCGTCCTCCTCACCATCGACATGGTGACGAGTTATGTAGCTGAAGCCTGCGCCCTCAGACCGACTATATAATATCCTGTCAACAAGCTTCCCAAGTGGGTGGACCGAAGTAGCTTGTTTTATGCCGGTGATCTGAGATTACGAACAGGACTGTACGGAGGCCAGCCGTCCCTAATAACCGAACGCCACATCATTCGGACGGATGTCACGTGCATGACACGGGCCGAATGAAGATATGCCCTGACTGGTCAGAATGCCAGCCAATCCGAATGACGCACCTGTGGCTCGACGCTTCTCGCCCCCTCACGACCTTGTCGAACATAAGCACCTTTGACTCGACGGTTCTCGCCCCCTCACGAAAATTCTGGCACGACCTTGTGGAACGCTCTGTGACTACCCTATAAATACAGTTGTAGCAATTTTCCTTTGTTTCCATGAAGGGCTGTGTAGAGCTACCGTGCCTTTTGATATTCCATAGTGGGCGGAGCAGGAAGCCAAGGGACCGGTACAGAGTTACACGATTGTCCACCAAGCCACAACATGGACAACTGTGCTCTTCGATATATGATGCCTTAGAGCCTTAAACATTTCATTGGCCACAGCCCGGCAGCCGCCATAAGCCTAGTTTTCTTCTTTATATATGGACTACTCAATCACGAGGTGTATGCGATATCGCGGACTAGCAACACAGGACAGCCGTTGGTATGATCACAAGAGTGGCAGCAGCCATCAGAATCCTTTGACGATTGAAACGTCCATTTTCACCTATGTCTCTGTGTTTTAAAGGATCTCTCGTATATGAATTGCCAAACTTTTACCTACCACCGATAAGGTATAAAGTTAAAATGAAGTGATTTCGGCGCAGATAAACAAAATCCTAGACGAAATTAGACAGTAGTGTGAAGAATGTCTCAGGCACCTGAATACCTGTAAGTGAGAATATCATCGTTGTTGGACCGAATTGCTATAATTTTTACTGGATTCCAATAGGACATGTCTATGAAGAGACGCGCAAATTTCATATTGTCATCCTTCATGACCCCACTGAACGGCCTGATGTGCAACTACACAGCCTCGGGCACACGGTGTTTCAAAGTACGTCACTCTGTCCACACAGGTTGTCAACCAATGGAGCACTTTCCCCGACAAAGCGGCGGTGATTTTTGAGGAAGAATTCCGAGGACGTGCAGGTGATTTTTTTGGTAGAATCGAGTGTCACTGTCCTCTTTGTTACAAAATGGGATCGAGAACGGCTGCTGCAGTGATTCCTTGGTTTCTGATGAACCACTGTGACGAGGCTCACATGGGCATTCTCTATATACTAGTGAAGACAATGAACTCACTGGACACGACAGCCATTGCAATCACGCTGCAGACGATCTGTCCTGGGTATGCAGATTTGTACTGCACTACTTTAGGTGAGTTACATTAAGATAAGTCCAGGGAAAGGGGCAGGACAAGATTTGATATCACCCGCCAACATTCCCAGCTGCCTAACATCCCCTACACGCCACGCTCCTCTGAGTTGGTCTTATTGATGTTGATCTTGCAATATGATTTCGTTTGCCATACATTTAGTTGGAATGTGCATTGTTCCAGGGGTTCCCATCGCACTTTGTATACAGAAATGTGATGGTGACGCGTTTTTCTCAACTTAAATGGGTACGAGTTGTTCGTATAGCACCTATCAATTGCGTAACTCAACGGCTGTAGTAAGTGCCATTCAAGAACCGCGTCAAGTGATGGATTGGTATTTAGGCATCCTGAAATCTGAATTACTTCTGTCCACCACCCGAGCACACCCTGCATGTGCATGCGCCAGTTGCACGCTTACTCAAAAGTGCACAGACATGCACGCAACTCATTCTTTGCGATCACCGAGAATTATCGTTTGTGCAGTTGAAAAACCATGTGTATCATTTGCTAGTCATTCAAATGGGGCGCACGGATTGAAGATAGGAGAAAGCAGACCAGTATGGTGTTATCCGGTAGCCAATACGATGCAGAGAAGCAGTTGATAGTTTGACTATCTTCATTTGGCCGTGCTCTCCATGGGATGCTCGGTGTGAGGATCACACGATACTCTGGCAAGCCTAACTCAGGAAATTGTCCATAAGTCAAGTCAAAAGCCAAAATGCCTGTTAATGCAATGAATTATACCTCCGATAATTAATTACACATGTTTACGTAGATTGTCTGTCAGATTCGCGGTGAGAATCAACTCAGTTAGTACTCGTAATTGCACACCCGTATGAGCTTATCGATCAGCACCCCATGACGTCTAAAGGCATAGAGTAGATGAAACCATTAATTAGGCATTCCAAATTTAGACAAGTGAATCTCACCCAGTCGTGAAAATGCGTCACAACTGGTGTTTTGATATGCACAGCTTTTATAAGGTCCCGAAAGAGAGATGAACCATCAATTCCAATTGGGAGGCAGAATAAAAATGAAACAGAGTAAACAATTTGGTGTGAATTAATATCCTAGGTGTTTGGCTAGTGTTTACTCTCTGGCTTGATTAATCGTCTCACATGATCATTCATCAGATCTTCAAGCTTGATGGGTCCTCATGGTCACGATAGGATTATTCCCGAGAATAAATCTACTGCGTATTTCCGGATACGAATCTTGTTGCAAGGACAATAAGGAATTAGGTGCTTGACACTCAGCTAGTGGCTAACGGCTGTTGCAATATGTGTTCATCGACTATAGACCAAGTGAAGGTTGATCCGTTTTCCTGGCTTGGCAAATTGTTTGAAAGCGTTTCTACACCACTTTTGTGGACATCGTCAATGTGTAGTTTTAGGGGAATTTCCAAACAACTGCTTACATTCCTCGAGAAGAGAAACACACTAAGCGAATTCTGAGATTCTACAGAAGCTGTCCGAACCGTCACGAACAAAACTGTGCTCGGAAACTTTTAAGGCGGATTGAGACGCACCACAAAGACCGACAGAACAACAGTTACCGGATCTCCAATGCCCCAATGTCAGAACGATATTCAAATTATTCTGGCCTTGACTTTGGTAAAATGAGTGCTGCTAGAAAATATTAAAGTTTGCACCAATGTAAACCATATCCAGTCTAGCCACATGAAGTCCATAACTGAATTCATTGGTGAAGCACTGACTGCTAGATGGTGTCCCCTACTACACCCCTTCGTCAAGAGTCGACTGGAAATCAGCGCTATGTGACGGGTTATGCGTCTGAATGACACGCTGAACTACGTGGGGAACTGTATGTGTGGCAATCACAGAGCCCCCCATACCAGGGTAGTCAATGGACGGTGGTCTGACCAATGTTGGCGGTTAGAACTTGTAGTAACTTGAAAATTGTGGGCTGTTCAGACGATATTCAGCCAACCACCATTGTCGTTCCTTGAGATATCTTGACCGAGCGCTTCTGTTGAAGACAAAACCGTTCTCTCGCATTGGGATGCGAACCCTAGAAGTATCTCAGGTCACGTTCAACCATGAAGTGCTCAAGTCCAGATGACCTCATGTCGCATCGACCGTGTTCAGGCGCCATCCATCAGATGCTGTTACTTTGAAACCACTCTCAAAAACTCAAAGCTTAGATCATATGACTGTCCTTAACATTCGCACTCAGAAACAAGCCGGAAATCAGATCCCTCGTGAATTCAGCAAATTGATATGCGCTGTCTGTCTGAATCGAGGGTTCATGACCCAAGCACGGTTATTGAACTGACCTCCCCGTCAGTTTCCCCTCCATCCCGGTTGCGCACATCTGGTGATGGTGAGCTGGGGGTGTCACTGTTCTAGAGCACCGAGCTGAATGGCAACTGCCTGAATGGTGCTTGTTGATGGTCGCCCGTGGGCGGTTCGTTTGGCAACGTCTGTGAGATTATCCCAAAAACCTGTCTAGAATCTCCTTGTCATATCTTCTTACGCCCCAACAGTTGTGTAGGTCATGGTAGGTCAGGTTTTCGACCACGGATGCCTCAGAAGCGTGGCTGGTTGTGGATGGCGTCAGCGTATCAGCAACGAGGCGATTAGAAAACGGGTATTTGGTTGTGCTGCAGGCACCTCAATCCGGGAAAACATCCAGCATCATCGACT
>NW_008751717.1:1119379-1168549 GCF_000715545.1 Opisthorchis viverrini | reverse complement strand
ATGTATATATATATATATATATATAACCAAACGAACTTTATGGTTGTACGGCAGTGAAGCATCAGTGCCAACACTGATGTTGCTGTCATTGATGATGATGATGACGCCCCAACAGACTGTAGCCGTGATACACTCCAAGTTGTTCGTTATGACGCACTGAACGCCTTATTGCGATTTTCCAAGAACTAAAATATTCTTGTGGTTTCCTGAGGTATCAATACACATGGAGATAGGTAGACTTCTCCGTACCGATACTCAACTGGGTGGTCGTCTATGAATGGAATCGAGGCGCATGGAAAATGGAGAACGCTTGCTGCAGTTATGTGCTCACCGCATGATGATAATGTGCAGCATTGACTTCCGACACAATCGAAGCCACTTGGAAACATTGCACCCTCACACACTAGCCGTACTCCAATGCATATAGAACACATTGCCATTAGCTATGGGTGGCGCGGTTCGTTTGTGGATTATCCCTCATTGTGTAACACCTGTGTGGATTCCTTGCTGCTTTTGGTTGCGCTTTTCATGATTGGGCAAGTTGTGCACACCTCGCCTCACCATTGGGAATCTCTGAGACCTTGATGTGAGCAGGTCTACCTGGTCCATGTAATGGAGTCCTTTTAGGAAAACACATCTTGTACTAATTGTTCCTGGAATGTTCTTTTTGCAACCCTTATAGATTCTTCCCTGGTGAAATTGTGCAACCAAACAGAGTTGAGCATTGGATCTCGATCAATGCCCTAAAATTGCTCGAACCTCAGAAACCTACTCCTCCTCATTGTGGGTGCAGTACAACTGTGTGAACCGTCAGATTTCAGGGTCAGCAGACAAACCGACAATCATGTTTTATTGCTTTTAAAGTCAATGACGTTCTGTTTAGAGAGAGGCATAAATCTGGTGTAGCGTACGGATCAATCTGGAAATGAATGAATGCAGGTGACTGACGCAGAACTCATGAAGAATGTGCTACCGTAATAACGAAATACTAACTGGGCTTTAATATCTCAAGAAACAGTTCGCCTGATTTTTTAGTGTGGGGTTATCAAAGCACATACGAAATAATTCGATTCGAAGGTGAATCGAGATAATCCGTTTCTTCCAAAAATAATTTGACTGCAATTCAGAACGTTGGTTAGGTATGTGCACGTCGCTGGGGACCATTTTCAGAAGGACACGCGATTCTGTAAAACGAAATTCTTGTTGTGCAGAGCATATATATGTTACCAAGCATGCTGGAGTCACTGAAATATACCCAAGTAGGCTGAATCCGGCTTACACAACCGGATGTACTTCTACCATCTTAGGTTCTGTGCTTATTTGTCGACGGTCCGTCTACGTGTATTTGTCAGCTATTATCATTCCAGCGACACTGTGCTACCTAATACACGCACACATTGCTGTTGTTTTTCCTTCAACAGTGAAGCAACCGTTGCGGAGCAGATGACCACCAGTTCGAGTCCGGTTCAAACAAACTGACTGCCTCTGTCTCGATTACCTTACACACATCAGAACACACTGAACGAGGTCGCTTTCAAATAAATCCGGCATACGAATAACATAAAAACATAATGCCATGTGTTGTAAAAGTGGGAAATATTTTACGGTCTGTCCAAACCCATAGAAAATCAGCCCGTTTCAAGTGTGGCAATCAGGCGGTCGTTGAGCTGTTCGCTGAGCGTGACAACACCTTGTAAACGTCTCGTCACCAATCAAGGCGCGATTTGTTTAATATTCCCTTCTTATTTACTTGAGTTTATGTAATGTTGGAAAACTGGCTGATGCCTATTGCTAAGATTGGCTAACTGGGACACACTTTGGTCTATTTCAAGTTGTGTTGCGTTGTGGCCTGCATTCCTTGAATCCAACCAACGCGGCACAATGATAACAACTATGGTAAAAAAAGGTGCAACGCAAAAAATATTTGGGACTGATCACTCATGTAAAGGAAAGCAACCTATTAAAAATAAAAACTTCCATAGGAGAGCAGGCCTCGACGCAACAGAATTTCACCTGATGAATCACAGCAGTGGATACCAGCTTGACTTTAGGGACTATATAAGCTATAATCTTGCACGCCGATAGTATCCTGTTGGTTGATGACAAAACTTTCGCAAGCTAACTACCAAGCTCGGAAAACAAACCAAAGACCACCTGACCAACCACCAATGAGCCCATCCGAGATATCAGTATTGCAGTAAACTTCCACCCACCCACGTCCATTCGTGGTTTTATAAGATGTGATTGATTGCGCACTATAGTGTGCTTGGGACACATATTATCAAGAAAAGGTGGCCTTCCTCTTAACCGTTTGTCTCGGACATGCAGGGCCTGAGAGCCTTTGGACCCGCTAGTCATGAAATTTAAGTTGAGAGACCACTCTCACCACTGAGGTACGTATTGTCTGGTCAGTAACGATCCTCAACAAATGACTCTTCTGATTATTATGAAGAAATTGAAATGAATTATAGAATTCCTCATTATGATGGTGATCAGTGGGCCTGGCCAGTAAACGGTCTGAAAATTAGCGAACTACACCCATTTGCAAACTAATTTGGTTTTCCGAGAGACTTACCTGGAACCCAGCCAAATCTCTCGTTTGTGATGTTTCCAGGCAAAATTATTTTGATCAAGCAAATTTCTCTGAAACCCAATCGGCGCTTATTCCAGGGTCTACCACCCACAAAATTCAACGAAGATTGGATGCCTATCAGAAGAACTGTTGTTTTATCCTTATAGATGAAATAGCTCTTCAACCGGTGCCTTTTACGATCAACAACACTTTGGTTGCTACCTTGGAGCAGCACTGGTTATATTAAATCCTTATTTTTTTGAGTGGAGTTCAAGGACCGATACCTGTTGGATAGGTGAATCGGCCCTAATGACATCCTTAAGTTCTTGAGCATATAACACAAGGCTCATTCCGTACTAAATTAAACTGAATATGGATTCAGTAATCTGCTTCTTTAGCGACTAAAGGAGAATCATTGTTCCAGTTGGAGGAAAATTCCAGAAAATGGGTCAATTGTTGCAGTGATTCATAGGGTCTATGATCCGCTCCTTTAACCAGGCTAAAATTACATAACAAATCTCAAGAACCTGGGCTGACGTTTCCGCAGAAACCTAGCTTATATCTAGCTTCAAGATATTTTACAATGTACTTTAGCTAGTGCACTTGGTTAAAATGTGACCTTCGAAATTCCGAGAAAATTAGTCAATAACTCGTGAAAAGTTAGCATTAAATTATGGTTAAACAGAAATTCCAACTGACTGGCAAATGCCTCGGTATCTTGGTCAATGCGTTAGAAAGGTGTTGGAAACGCAGCAGAAACCAGATGCAGCACGGACAGATAAGTTAACTGATAAGTAGGTAAAAAAACGCGGGATGGAAACAAGAGTCAAGTGATCACGAAGTAAAGTGAATTACTTCATCTTTGGGCAAGTTTTTGGAGGGAAGTCGTTCCTAGGCCAACTCAGGTACAAGTGTGCTTGGGCTAAGAGCTATAGCAAAAGGCCCAAGAGAGCATGGATGTATCTTTTTTGTTACATCCCACAACCACACTCAATCGCATATGTAGGAAAATTGAAACCGACGGAGTTTTGGGACGAATTCGTATCGATCCAGTCGGTTTTGGTTCAAAGCACACGACCTGTGTCAGCTAGGTGTTATGAACGTTTGACTCTCGTGTTCTATTACCAACGGAGATGTCTTCTGAACAGACTGTGGATAAGTGGATGTCTGTACCATGCCTTTCGTGGTAGACTATCTCTCCATCATAACTGCCGTGAATCCATCAGAAAATATGACATGATTAGGCAATAGATCGGTAACTATGGTGTTACTTAACGTCTAATTACTTGGACGTGAATTCCAAATCGATTGTGATCACATGCGTTGTGCTAATAAAACCTTGACAAAGTGGTTTTCAGGGTCTTCGCACACTCTTGGTCACGTGAAGTGGCTTTCTTTCGTATCAATTAGTGGCTAAACAAAGAACAACGAGAATGTGTTCAGCTCCACAGTGTTTCTGTTGTTAAACCAATACATCCTCCATTCGAATCAGTATTGGTGTGTGCGCACTCGCAAACCAATAAATATTGATCTTTCAGCTGACGTAGCAAAAGTTCGAGATCATATAGAGGAAAATGTTGGTAGCTCGGATAGCGTAGATGGTCGCTGGTTTGCTCGCTGAGCTGGGCCATTTGATTGCACACGTTTCATCACCAATAGAGCTGAAATCATCAGTGCGTTAGTAGGGACCGCAGTAGCGGTTAGCGGTGGGTTAGTGGTTGCTCGTTGAGTAGTGTAGCGTGTGTGTTAATATACGTGCTGCTAGCCGGGAATGACCTTTGGTCGCGATCAGTTGTTTGGTAGGGCGCTTCCATTGGTTGCTCTGTTATCCTGTGTCCTCGTTCGCCGATGCCCACAGGACCTTTGAGTTTGGCATCCCCTGCTGTCGCATTATGGTCGATGCTGGAGTAACCTTTGTCCCTGGTGCTTCCTAGCTCCGGCTTGTGACCATTATCGATTTGGCTTCAAGAAGTTACTTGTTTCTTTGTTTGTGAATCCAATATTTGGTCCTTCTTGAGTGTTCCGGTTGAGATATCAAGGATATCAAGGATAGAGGGTCATGCCTCCTGACAGAGCTCGGTTTGTGGGCCACGAAGATTCCTTTTTGAGCCAATACTCTGGTTGCGAATTCTGATATGTTCTTGATGCAAGGCAGAACTACCCGCCTGGTGGCTTGTTCTTGCAGTTGCTGTTGTTGAGATTTCTTTTTCTTCAAGCTTCTCTTGATAAAACTCCTAGGATATCCATTGTTCTGGAATACTCTGAAGTGATGGTTTTCTCCCTTCTTCCGTAGTTCTGTGGTGCTCCAGTGTGTCTCCGCCCTCTTGAACAAGGTTTGGACACAGCTGTCCTTGTGGTTCATCGGATGATTGCTGTTGTAGTTCATTAGTTGATCCATATGAGTCTCTTTCTGTTATACACAGGTTTCCAGAGCCTCATCGACCTTCCTTTTCACCAAATAGTCTAAGAATGTTAATCGGTTGTTCGAAATAATTTCTTAATTTGTAGCCTCAAGCGAAAGGCATACAAGTTGTGATTTATCTACTCCGAAGAATGTGCAATTGATCCCGATTTAATATCTGTCTTCCTCAAGGCTTTCTACGTCTGAGGTAGGAGGCTATTGATCCTAAGGGAACATGTCACTACCGGTCTTTTGCGCAGGAATATACGCCAGCTATGGATGAAACTATACAGCTTGCTAATAAATTGAGATCTAGCTGAAGTTTTCCATGTGGAGGGGTGACTGTCAGAATTAAGTTTCAGACGTATATCAGTGTAACCAGGCAAACTAGAAATCCGGAATTCAGCGCGGCGTAACAAGTAGGACGTATGTATTCAAATGGGCGTACGTGTACAGCATATGGAATATTAAAACAAGAGAACAATTAATAGGGCAATGTTCATCACAGTGACTGACACTAGTGAGATTAGTACGTCTTTGAGAATATCTCAGAATAACTTGTTACGAAACAATCGACCTGGATTAATCCACTTGCTCAATCTCCTAGGGATTCAACCAGAATGGAATGGTCAAGGCTGTCCCAACGTTACACTATTTCCAACAAATTGTTTTTTGCATTTTTGTATATTAATCCACTTGCTCAATCTCCTAGGGATACAACCAAAATGGACTGGTCAAGGCTGTCCCCAAAGTTACACTATTTCCAACAAGTTGTTTTTTGCATTTTTGTACAGGAATCCATTTGACGTTTCCATTGGAATGTGAAAATTGCACGCAGACACGAAGCAGTCGGTCACACTCATGTTGCTCAATGAGAAATGGAATGATGAGCTTGATCAGCCTCAGTTCAGGTACCACGACTGTCTAGATGCGTTTTTCATTGACAACCTTACTACTATTCCGCTTATCAGTAGGACAACATGAACGGCGAATGTATTACCACCGATTTGGACGTATGAGTTTCCGAAAACCGAACGGAAAACAGACTAAACAGTGGACATCAAACTTGGGCAGAACGCCGTTAATACAGGTGCTACTTTATATGGAGCGTGTTTATCCTTTATCCTCGTTACTACAAAATTCATCACATTGATCCATTGCGGTTACAAGCAGTTTCAAATTCTCACTGAGTTATAATGATAGCTGTCTGAATCTGTAGAAAAAGCTATTGGTATTACGAAAGGCATGACCCTTCATCAAGCCTCATGCCTGCTGCAGTAAAGAGTGCATGTCGTTTAGTAAAAAATTGCGGCGTAACAACTACTGGTCAGTAAAAAAAACTTTCGACTGCTGCTTTACGGCGTCCGAAACGGATTGCGGTCAATTCCCGCCATTATTGTTAGTATTCTGGAATAAATTCAGTAAGTATTAAGCAAAAAGAATTTGAATCATATCAGCTGTGTAAGTGGTGTTTTCAAAGACGTGATTCATTTACCCCCATTCCTCACCATAAAAGGTAAATTTGAGAGTTCAGAACTGACCACTTTCTGGTAACATCCTTTAAAACATTCAGTGTACTGCGCTGTCGCATCCTGCAGCAAATATGACGGATAACAAGATTTATACAGGTTCTCGAAAAATCTGAACATGGATATAATCATTGCTTAAATTTTTTAAATTTATAAGCCAATATATTCACCTACAGTGGTAATTCTTGTGAACTTTTAACTGCTCAGTAAAGTCAAGTTTAGCAAAAGCAAACAAAATTTCGTAATTTTTGGAATCGGACCTCAAACTTATGAGGGGAAAAGTAGAGATAACCACGACTTGCTGTTGTGGTAATCAGAAATGACTTGACTTCTATCGCAGTCTTATAAATTTTGTATTCGCACGAGGAGAAATCCCTGTATGCCTTAGAGTCTCCATGTGATCATACCCATAAATCCACAGAGGAAAGATTACTACATGTGAGCGCCATCAACATCATCGCTGAAAGCAAAACCCAGGAAGAATACTGGTGTTTTAGTGCCAGTTTATTTGTTTTTATTTATTTATTCACAACGGAAGGAAAAATACCAGGACGCTGAGGGAGACCTAGGGCGAACCTGTCAACAACATTCAAGGGGCCAATACCTCCAACACTCAGTGTGCTCAGAAAGTGATACCACGAAGTTCACCCGCATCGGCTAGTCTCTGGGTCTCCTGCGTTGATCATGTCTGGTAAGGTATCGTTGGAGCAAATGTGACTTCAGACATACGTTCAGACTTCTGCAACTTACAGTTTCATTCTTGGAATTCTCAGAGGCATGTAGAGGCATGAGTCAGCACTTCTAGGTACGAGGCCAATACCGAAAGACAGGCTTTTCTGGTAATGTTTACACTTAGTGCTCTTTTCCACAACGGAGAACGACGTTATCCGCATTTTCCAGGTGAACAAGGTTTTCGATCGGGGAGGTTCAGACACGGTCTTGAAAACCCTTGAGTGTTCGAAATTAGGTGAATACAAATAGTGTATGACATTCACGAGTTTCTGGAGCGTGAACGTTTCTGCGTTGAACAAAACGAACTGGCCAACATGGTCGAATGCACTCTTGAAGTCAAAGAACCTCAAGATGGTATGGCGCGTATACTTAAGTCACTCCCTTCACACTTGATGGATTGCGATTATGTGGTGCACATAAACTACTTCCGGCCTGCTATCACCGGGTCTCATCTTCTCCCGCCTCTGTAAGTCGAGCTAAAATAAGCGACGTAGAATCTGATTCCGACTGGAATTATGGTAGTTCCTCTGAGTTTGATGTACTCATTACAGGACTCTTTGAAAGTAGGCAACAATATCTACTCAGTTGGTTAGGACTCTTTTTCACCCATATCCAGAAAAATAAGTCAGGAAAGTACCAAGGAACGACAATGGTGGTCAAACGAATATCGTCAGAACAGCCCACATTTTTAAGTTACCACAAGTTCTAACCGCCAACATTGGTCAGGACTCCATACATTGACCGCCCTGGTATGAGGGGCTCTGTGATTGCCACACATACAGTTCCCACGTAGTTCAGCGTGTCATTCAGACGCATAACCCGTCACATAGCGCTGATTTCCAGTCGACTCTTGACGAAGGGGTGTAGTAGGGGACACCATCTAGCAGTCAGTGCTTCACCAATGAATTCAGTTATGGACTTCATGTGGCTAGACTGGATATGGTTTACATTGGTGCAAACTTTAATATTTTCTAGCAGCACTCATTTTACCAAAGTCAAGGCCAGAATAATTTGAATATCGTTCTGACATTAATCAACTTATTAGTAGCTCTGGAGCGTTGGGGCGTTGGGGATCCGATAACTGTTGTGCTATCAGTGTTCGTGATGCGTCATAATCGGCCTCAGAAGTCTCCGAGCACAGTTTTGTTCGTGATGGTTCGGAAAGCTTCTGTAGAATCTCAGAATTCGCTTAGTGTGTTTCTCTTCTCTGTGGAACACAGTTTTTGTTGTTCACCTGACAATATAGAGACGAATTCCTCGAGGAATGTAAGCGGTCGTGTGGGAGGTATCCTTAAAACTACACACTGACGATGTTCACAAGAATGTTGTAGAATCGCTTGGTAACAATTCGCTAAGCCAAGAAAAGGGAGCAACAAGCACTTGGCCTATAATCGATTGTGGCGTATCTGGGGGTTCATGAAATCTGGTAGGAAACCCACTTCTTGTTTGTTCAGTTAATTGTTTATTCCGGCGCTGCACGTCTCCGACGGGTCGGATTTACCTTTTGGTTTTGTTAGCGCCTCTTCCTTACTTTGTCCAACGATTTGTAGGCCACCATTATCTTGTCTCCCTAAAATGCTTGCGGTCACTTCAGATCGTTCTCAACCCATGGAATAGTGACTCCTTTTTTTACCTCTTGTATCATTTTCACATAGAAAATCTTGATTAGGAAGGAGTGTTCGCACATGACTTTAAAGTTTTAATGTATTCTAGGCCATTGATCCGCTCCGTTTTCAGCCCATCCAGAATTTTCGCAGTTCACCTGGTCTGATTCGTTCGTCCACTGATACCGTGTCATTTCTGCTAGTGTGACATATAAATTAACCCTAGGATGAAAAAAAAGATTTAATTGTGCATAGCACATCCAATATGACGGAAATATTGTTGTCACTTTTCGTCTACGTACCGGTGCATGGCAGAGATTGTTTGTTTAGCCTATTCGCGGTCTCAGCCGATAAACAAGAAAAAGTTCATATGTATTGAGGACTTTTTTTGGACCGCCCACTTTTTGCATCCTCATTTTGCGCATACAATGAGCAATTTGGAAAACGAAGATTTTGTAATTTGTCAGCCATGTTTGACCTGTACGCGATGCAGAGGGAACGGTTAGAATCACAGAATTGCTGTACGGGGGCAGTCATTCTTGGGAATACATAGTAGTGAACAAAAGAGTAGGAGACAGCTCAACGGTATTCCATTGTTTTACGATAGGATATTTTATTATACCTGGGTGCTTGTTTTTCAGTTGAGGGCAGAATTTCGTATCCGTTTCAACTGGTTCTGGTGGAGATCATTATAGCATTTTGAATGCTTGAGTGCACAGAAGTTCTAATTATCAATGGATTTCCTGAATAACTGTTGCAAATATTTCCCAGTGAAACAAATTAGTTTTTCGCAAGATTTTTGGAAGTCAATGAGTTTCTTTCACATAACATTTTCACCGGCTGCGTTATTTCCTGTTTTTCCAATTTTTACGAGTCAATTTCACAAAGTGAAAGACATTCTATATATTTTCACATATGCTCACAGGGTTTTGAGATAGAAGTATTTTTGTCGAATATTCGCAGATTTATATAGCTGAAATTAGTGGTTCATATTTTCTACTGGGCTTAGCTTTCTAAAATGGTATGTTCCAGAATGTAAAACAACTACCTGGTATTCGTAAAAGCGACTTCATTTAGCTGTAAATCGAATAATTAGGGAGCGTTTTGTTTATAATTTGCTGCCTTCCGAGTTGTCGTAGAGAGCGTGTGTCAGTCATCAAGTTATAGACAGAGGAATGCTGAATCAATGCCAGGGATTTGCCTACTTGAGAATTCCAAATGTCGTACCAAGCATGCATGATTGACACATTCATTCCTTGCCGAGAGCATTGGGTGAACCTTCATGTTCACAATGTAAAAGAAGGGAATAGTTACTGATTGAAGTGACTAAGCGCACAGAACTTGCTTATTTAAAAACATTCTGGAAATTGGAAACATTACAATCTCAACTAAGAACATTTCTCTTTGGACCATTTCACTCCTTTTCAGCGCAACATGTAAATTTGTTGCCAGGATGGGGTGATTCATTGGACTGTTTGAAAATCTGTCTGCTTAAGTTAATTTATCAACAGTCGAAAATAAACGATACCTAGTGACTTTCATGCCTTCTTCAGCTGGGTATTTTCCACAATTTTCCGCTGTCATATTGGGGCAGCTAATCTTTGTGATTATTTGGTAAAGAAAAACCGGTCGTGGGCTGCCGACGGATTTTCAGCAACCTTACAAAGAGAATTCTTGTTGTTTCTATAATCTCAACTCAGCCGGAAGTGAGCAGGAATTCGTGGATGGGGTGTGTACGTATGCCACGAAATAGTGTTTGTCTTACACCACACTGATTTTGGAGATCAGTCTTCAACTTACAAATGCGCATATGAAGACATGCTTTTCTTGTGGGGCGAATTGCGGTAGTGTGCCGAAATTCAGCGACGCTATACAAATTAGGTAAATTTCTATTAGTGATTCAACGGAACCTCTCATGTGAGATATTCCTCAGCTAAATGTGCTTCATAAATCTGGTCTGATAATTCAGTTAGAAGCCGTCATGCAACATAGGAAAGATGAATGTTAAAAGGGACTACACATTAGCCAAAAGAATATTCATTGTGAATCCGAGCCAGTGGTGTTACATCTTTCTTAACTCAAATTCGAAATTTTCAGCTATACTGAGGAAAGTTCAAGTTTGTCGGAAATATCAGCCAACCTAAAAACAAAGACAGAGCACATACGTATCAAAATGCCGTCTGACAAACAAGAAATCTGACCACAGTGGACCAGAATAGTATGAGCACTGTTCGTTCGAGTCCCATGCTACTTCGTCATGGGTCTCACAGAATGTGGAAGGTTAGCCGTCCAAATGTGATAATCCACCTCTGAGAGGAGAAAGACACTTTTCTTCAGTTCAAATTGTTTTTATCTACTACTGAAGTTCGTGAGAGACACACAAGTGAAGCTTCCAAATAATCCTGGTAATACTGTACTGGTGCTTCTGGCATTTTCGGTATAAGCTAATGGACGAAAGTTCAACCGGTTCGGCTGATACCTATTTGGTTGTTGAAGAAAATTCTTACTGAAAGTTATCAAGCCCATCAAACAGACTAACAAACGTTTGGGTTCTGTTCACTCACATGGACCGTTTTGATAGAGTGACGAATACTGATCACTGATCAGTAGAACATCAGATGGTGATATCCTACCAGTGTAACGGCGATACTACCGAGGCACGCGACTAGTGTGTGTTGTCCGTGCAATTTTGCTTTGCGTCTTTTGAAAAGGGGAGATCTGTTGCGGAATTTGTGGAGTCGCTTTGTAACATTTGTTTGGATTTGAACGATGGATGATTGTAGTCAATGAATATCCAGGAAAGTTCAAGAAGGTGCGCTTAGGAGAAGGTGGATGTCCAGTTTTTGTAAATAAGATGCAAAGGAGAGTTTTGCTTCCCTGTCCAATGGTCTGTAATCGGTCAGTTGGCATTTCCTAATAAATAACTCCGCAGCGAATGCCTTCTTCCTTTCACCAGTATTTTGTGTGTATGTGGTATGGCAACAACGGTAGCGATGAAGTCCCTTCATTTTGTGTGTTATAACTTATTAGGAATCCACCTGTTTAGCTTGCGGACAACTGCTATGGGCTTGAAGTGTTTGGTTATCAGCATTGGGCAGACCAACTAAAGCGAATTTTCAATTACGGAAATAATTCATGATGTTCAATACGTGCAAATGTTATTTCAGTTCATGCTTTCTGGTGTAGTCTAGCAGTTAGGGTAAAATCGGAGAAATGTCCACAAATTAACGCGCTGACGGTCACATACCAGGATCATTAACTTTTTTCTAGGAAACGGACGGTCTACTAACCAAGTGGTAGGTTTTATGCGTGATAACAGACACCAGATTTATCAAGGATAGGAGGAACTCAGAGTCGCAATGAATGTCTAAAGAGTGTCCTTCCTAACCAATAGTAAATTAGATTTTGATCATATCCTAGTTTACGGATATTCGTGTTTCTTTGTCTTGTCCGGCACAGCTGATTACCTACTAATTTAAGTTGATTCATTTTAATTCCGCTTCGGAATGATGACCTATGCAATCACATCCAGTACCTACTAATTTAAGTTGATTCATTTTAATGCCACTTCGGAAGAATGACCTATGCAATCACATCCAGTGATTCGGCAGGCTTTTTGCACCGTCTTTTTCCACATGCAAAATAGAATGACAATATTTCATGAAAAAACACCTGTTACCTAGTTTCCTTCTTGAAAGTGTCCTCGGGAAATGTCACATACATTTTTTGCTTGTTTGAAATCCTACTTAGTTTACAGGACGTTACAAATGAACCGAAGTGAATCTGGACCAACCGCTTCGAAGAAAATCACAAATCTATTAGTGTCGCCCAGAGAAAAAGTTTTCCTCGGACAGATATTTTTAAACTTCTCAGGACTGTGTGTTAAACTTGAAATCTAGACCATAGTTTTGAGGATGAACTGACCTAATACAAGGTCATACAAGACAAACCAACGACTGCGTTAAGATTCTTGTATTTCCTACACCAATTATCCCCATCACACATTGATTGACCCAAAATTATTCCACATCTTTAGGCTCTTGCAAATGGTTGAAATCGAGTGAGATTACGAGGAATGTTCTTCAGGTACTAGAACATATTTGTGACACTGAAACGCAAAGCAACAGCGTTGCCCTTCTGCTCTTTTGTTACCACCAGAAATCACGGAAGCGGCACAACCGCATGAGGGTTGGATTGTGTGAACACTGACTTCCTCTGACCACTAGCAATTGAAGGGTATACTGTGCTAAACAGCCACCTGCGGCGCATAAAACGATCCTTAATCTAACTAGACTTTGATTACACACATATTTTTTGGACATCAGAGAAAAATTAGCTAAAGTAGCCGCCTATTTAAATCTGATGAAGTGAACAAGTTGTCTTCAAACAGCAAGTGACAGTTCACTTCTGGTGGACTATTTCTTATATGTGCACGACTCATACCTGAAAAGGACACTCAACCGAAGTCACACCATTGAGTTATGGATGAAGGCGCCTGAAATTTTCAGTAGGCCACGAGAGCAAGGCAGGGTAGTGTTCGACAAAACGTGATACCCTGTTTGTTGTTCAACTACTAGGTTACCGTTACTCAAGCCGGATTCATCAGGTTCCCGTTACTAGAATTTCTGGATTAAACTTGTGCTCGAATCAGTAAAAGCCCTCTGCTTAGTCCATTCAAAAATCTAATTAAAGAAGAAGATCCCTATGTGTCATAGCTTTCCGGGATCTGATTACACACAGGTTTGGAGCTTCATTGTTTCGCAACAAATGGTAGCAATTTTTGAAGAAACATTAACCTGGACTCTTGGTTTTCCTGCCTTTATATCGGGTGCAAGTTTAATAATTTATCAACCACAAAAATGGAACGAAAGAGTCTGTTTCAAGGCGAGAAATAAGAAAACCATTATTGCGAAACTATGGTCTGGAATTGTAATTTGCTGTCATTTATTCAGGGAGGAAGGCTACAGAGCGTCAGACTATTTTCCCTAGGTTCAATGTCAAAAGGGACTAGTTCTAGCGGAAACAACGTCTGCTCGGTCTGGGGTAGTCACTACAGGAGTGGTTAAATTTCTACCTAACCAATGGAAGTTACTTTTAATCTCGTGTTTATCTGAAGTGCTGATGATGACGCCTACATCTATCATTGTCCAACTGGACATCACAATGTCGCATTCCTGGTCGCACATTCAAAGATGGTCGGTGTGTCTGTTGTACCATTTTGGCACTGATTTGATAATGTATGTCGGTGATCACTCCTACGTTTTCAGACCGATGCACCAACCTGCCGACTACAACAGAACAGTGGTAAGTCCATCATATTATCATGGTTACCAGTAGTCCTTTTGTAAAAGCATTTTCCGTAGGCCAACATAAAGTTAAATTGTATGCGGTGAAGGGTATGAATATGAGTGTAGAAAGTGAACCGTATATCATAGATGTAACAGCGTGTGGTTTCTTCAGGATGAGCGGTATTTTGACTCAGGGTGCAAGCGTGTTGTGGTGCACATTCAGACTAACTTTTTTGCGTCAATATTAATGCATACTAATGATGCTATTAAGAAGTAAGCGAAATGTGGACAACTTCGTTTTGTTTGGCGTGGTGCTTGTCTTTGGCGTAGGTGCTTGTCAAGTGAACAGGTTGTGGGTTATCGAGAAATGCACTCACCTGCAAATCAAGCTGGCTTTTATGAGAGACTCAACGGGATCTCTCGTTTGTGACATTCTAAGCAACTGAAACATGGGGCGGCCTGTGTGCAGCACATTCAGTCGTAGAATATCACAAACCAGAGACTCAGTTGAGTCTCTCGTGAAAACCAAATTGCTTTGCAAATGAGTGTATTTCTCGAAAAAAGTCCCATTTGGGTTCAAGTAGAACATAAGGCCTACGGAAACTCAGAGACTGTGCCTAACTGATGAGCCCTAAGAAGGGCGAAACCGGTCGTGGACTGTCGGAGAGTTTTAAGCAACCTTGTGAGTAGTTTCCGTGGTGAAGTTGCGGGTTACTTAGGCTAGCAGTCACCCTAAAGATACTCAGAAACACGCAGCTCACCCTGAGGATTAGCATCTTGATTGCTAAAACTTTTTCTCATCTATGGAGTGTTGTTCATTAAAGGTCTCATGTAGGACTAATTGCCAGAAATTACGCCACGTCAGCAAGGAATTCGCATTATAAATTTTCTAAAGCTGGGAAAATGGCAACATTTTATGCTTCATTCTAGACCAACTTGAGGTAACTTATATAAACAGGAAATGAAACCTGGCCGAATCGCAGACATTTTCTAAGAAGCGTCTACCTCTGATCACAATAGAAAAGTTGTTGTTGTTTATGACATGGAACTACTGGAACAAGAACCAAGGAGCGGAAATCTGAATCGGCCTTAGGATGTTAGACTTTCATACGTTCAAACTTGTTTCTTCGGGGATATAACGAACTTTTATGTTTTCAGATTGCGTGTGTGACTTTCCACTAGGAACACCATGCCATTTATCCACAATAAAAAACGTTCACATGAATACCATTCATTTCCACCAAGAAAAACAAAAAGAACCGTTTACTTTTTCATATGATGTGTATCATTATAAATGAAACCTACTAATGACCAAAGGTTTTATGTGGCATTGTTACCGAAAATTCGGCACCTTAACTGTTGAATATTACTGAAACCGCTAACCGAAGTGTCACCAGTTCGATGCATGCACATCCAGTTGGTGAGTCGCAGTGGGAGTGATAATGTACCTACAATAGCCATGACCGGGTTGCATAGTTTCCCGCCAGTGAGGGAGTTGATCAACATAGTTGATCATGTGCACTTCCAGACTCACCTATCTGGAGAGAGAACCCATTTGCTTCGGCTTAGGTCAACAGATGGGGTGGCACCATGATTTTTGGTACGTACGCGTTTGAACATTCTTGAGCAAAGCTTTTACGCATATACAGTCAGGAAAACTTTTGAGTTCAATGTCGAGGCCATGTGGCATTCAGGTTATCTGGGTTTTATTAATATTTCTGTTAATTGTTGGGTCTTGGTTCAGACAAACGTGACAGGCAACTGTAAAGGCAAATATTTCCGTCTTTTCATCCAGAGCTTCAGACTTTCGGTAGACAAAATCCGCCGATTGCGCATCGTTAACTGCCTTCATCAATCAAAACTCCCGTAACTGTTGTGTATCATTTCCCCACGAACGTACCATACATCTGAATTGTATGCACACTGACATCTGTTTCAAAACTCCCTTACCTGAACCTTAGACGCACTGATTTTCGCCTCCTTTATCACATTAGAAAACTCCCCTTAGGTCAAAAGGATATCCAACTGGGCTTATTGATCACCAGTTACCGGTGGTGTAATCCACTTCTATTTTTTTAGCGTTAATGTACCTGGCAGTACTCCAGTTTAACATTTTTTATACCTGGCAGTACTCCAGTTTAACACTTTTAGGAAGTAAACATTCTCGACAGCCTTAAATTCTACGACAAGCGACCGTCCTACCTATCTATGAAGCTTAACGCTATTCTGTCAACCAGATTGGCTTAACCAGCCAATCGGATCTCCCTCTAAGGTTTCTGACCGTGGCAAAGATGGTGCATAATCACTCGATTTCTTTTTCACCTCACGTTTACCAGATTACATTGAAAATTACTTCACCACTTTGATTCGTTCGGCCGTCATTGTTTTAATTTTCTCACTTGCTTCTTCTTGGAAAACCACTCTTTCCTCTTTCCATAAATGCTACCTATAGTGTTTTTCCGACTCGTTTAGCATGGGCTAAATATTAAGCAAGTATCTCCCGAAAGTGGTTTCTCTATAGGGACAACTTGGTACAGGGACAACTGGCATCAGAGTAGCACCAATCCTGTGACTGGTCTGCTCATGCCCAGCAACCGATGAAGGAGAAGAATTCAGTTCGCACAGACGCTAATGACAACTTTTATGTTCTTGAGCACCACTTGGCTTTGTACCAGCACGTTTTGCGCATTGATCTGTGTTCGACGGAGTCAAAGATATATCGAGAAACGACGGATAGCCATTCTACTGAAATCATCCATCGAGGTTTACCATTCTGAAGTTGACCATATTATCCACCCGAATTTTGATCTTTTTAGCGTCTCTTTAGTATGGCTTGTCCGGAAAATGCGCTAACCAACTTTAAATTCTTGTCTTTGTTTTTTATCTAATCAACTTAGTTCATCCCATCTGAATAACCTATTATTCCCAGGAAGGAAATCCATGAATCTCACTTCTGAACTTCGCATTTCAAAATTCTGTAGTGTAGTGCCTCTTTTTTTCTTAATAACCGTACTTCCCAGTTTGAACTCTTCCTTTGCCCACCGAAATTTCTCCTCAGGTTCAAGAAATCAAGTGGTCCTTTTCAGAGTTCACTCGCCCACCCTCATCAGTCCACATTCTGCTCTAAGCTCTTGAATGAGCGATTATCAACTAAATTCCCTCCGATCTTGCAGAAATCGTCCCTTTGATTAACTACAATTACGCAAGTAAACGGTGCTGCTCCATGTGCCATTATTTGGCCGATGTGTCGCACGTTTGGTATGACTTTCTGGACTCCTGGTTGAACGAACCAAGTTTCGTTTAAAGTAACGGAGTTTGCTGCGATTTGAATTGCGAACCTTCAATTTGAACTTCTTGTTCTCAGACTTCTTAATCGGATTAGAAGCTCGCCACATAAAAAGTTCGTAAACCTGTGAACGGATATGGCAGTCACTCAGAACGGTACATCATATTGGAGGTCTCCAACGGTATATACCCTTACTATATCTTCATTTTTAGGTTCACCCACCAACGAGTACTTCTGACGCCTCGCGAACGATATGACTAGCATTGTTCTTCGTCTACCTGCTCACATGGCTCTATTTTCCTCAGGCTGCGAAGTGACAGTGAAAAGCCAGTAATACTGTGGATTCTGATTTCATCTGAAAATAGTACTTGAACAGTAAAGCACCCTTTTCTTCCTCTTTGATTAGGACCTCTTAGTGAACCTATTACCATTACGCACTCATTTTCGATTGCAATTCTTTACATGGTATTTTATGACGAATTATAATGAACCTCACACGTTTTTGGAATGTTAAAATCCTGCAGTTGTGATATTCTGTCATAAAAGTTCGTATTTCTTCTAGTTCATAAATTATCTATTCTCAGGCGTTCGTAGTCTCGATTCGAACTGGCTCCTTTATAAAACGTTCAGACCAAGTTTCATTCAACACCGAATAGTGGGTTTCGTTGAAACTTCTTCTCCGAAATAATTTGCAGATAAACTGAAACCGTTGTAACAAGGTGTGTCTTCCCAAAATGGACCCTTTGTAAATTTGCCAACTGAGGCCGTTTTAATCCTCTTCCATATTCTTGAATGCTTCTTCTCAAATGGCAGTCCATTTATGCGCGTTTATTCGGTCCTAACATGGTAGTGCAACAAGTTGTGGAACTATACTCTTCGAGTATATGTTGAATTCGGAATTCTGCAGCTTTGGTATGAATTTCAACTATTCATATAATGGATTCTCATGAAAATCATCCGCATACAGTGGGTGAATCACGAAAGAGTTTGGGGTGGTGAGGTGATAAGTTTTTCAAACTACTCCCATTATTTAGTGAAAACTAAGGTTCACGTCTTACAAGCCGAAGTAACTGTGGATGAAGTTGGATATTATTCGTACTCATGTCACCTATTTGAGCAGTCGTCCTCCTCCACTGGCGTAGTTATTCTGGTGAGTCTACACCAAAGAGGGACTAGTTTTTCTCTTATTAGGGCTCATCAGCAGTGCATATCCAATAGCCTACCTGACCGGGAAGTCCGGACAGACTGTTCAGCCGATAGTCACAACCAGGATAGTTCCTGGGTCGTCTTTCAATGATGAGTCGGGCACACCAATCAAATCGGTTATGCGTGAACACGTTCGCCCCTTTAGAAGTGAAAATTCAGACGAGCCCTGCGTGTGCTGGTGGAGTAGTGGTGACACGCTCGTCTCGGATGTAAGGCGTCCGGAGTTCAAAGCCCGGCATGGCCATTGGATAAGCATTGCCGATGGACTCTAATAAAACCGTAACTCTAGTCCGGTGATTCCCATTGATGTGGACTAACCAGAATAATTACGCCAGGATAGAAGGACGACTGTTCAGACGAGAGTGATGTGATTATGAACATTACATATTCCGCAAACCCCACAACGGAGTTCGTATATCTAGACCGGGACTCGGCCTTCCACACTCCACGTCTGTTATACATGTGCGTAGTTCAGTGCTTGCTGTATCTTGGCTTGCGATGCATTGGTGAAATAAAAAAATGTTCACATGTTTAATTCTTGCACTTAGTTTCTATTCGGAGCTCTTGACTCTTTTATATTAGCTGCTATCTCGGTGTCAATCCCTTCAACATAAACACTGTGGGAGCATGTTGCATCTGCATGGAATCAACATCATCGGAAACGAACCACCAAGCCACAGTTCTCACGTTAAGTATTAAACACTTGATGCGGTGGAATTGTTTACGCTTGATTGTGTATATCACATGAAGCCAATGCGGTGAACACTGAAGTTTGGAAGGGTATGATCGTTTGTTGCTCTGGTGAGATAGGTTCCAAATATTTGTTAATGAGTATGAAAGAAGGTCGTGCTGCATCACAATTTATGATCCGTTTTAAGTTTGACGAAATAATTGTTTATGCCAAGTAAAATGGACCTCCATGATCTGAATTTTTGTCGAAGGTGTTCTGTCTTCATAAATCAGCCAGCCAGTAGAGTTATATCAAAACAAACGTCCCTACTCCTATCACCATAAGCCAGCTGGGAATCCGAAGTGGAGTATATGAATCAGGTCGAAATAATCACATTGAGCATACTACGCCTTCCCTATCATACTGTTTGAAATACACAGCGGGAATGTGTCCTGCTGGGGAATTTGATAAGGCATAAGACGTTTGTTTGCGAAGAGTTTTCGACTTACACTTCAGACTATGGCTGCGATGGAAGAAGACCCTTTAATATGAGGGTAGTTAGAAGGCAGCAGCACTACATTCTAAAGTGGTTATCATACGCCTAGGTAGTTCCTTAGTCTAGTTCTCACGTGATGTAACCGTACTGGTGTGATGTCACCCTAGGGTAGTAAGCATTGGAGTACTTGCTCGACAGTCTTCAAAGAGGAGGGAAGGATGGTCGTTTAAACAAACTCGATATCTGTCAAGTGGAAAGTAAGGTGACAGAAACTCGGGGACTGTGCTCTATTGATCAGCATCCTGGATGGTGGAACCATTTCTAATCTGCCGAAGAATTTTGAGCAACGTTATGATTAATATTCCAATGAAGTGATTCCTCACTTTGGTGTTCGTGCTTGTTTACTGCTATCCGGAAATTATGTCCAACACATCCCGTAATTCAACATCTGATTGGAATTTATTGACATTTTGTGCACGACAAATCTATCTTTGAAACAACCGCATTAGCTCCAAGAAAAATAGTTTAATTCACAAAATATATCAGATAACAGTAATTGGAAATGTGTTCCTGAAGTTGGGAAAATACTCGATGCTGGAAGGTCCCATTTCCAATCCACAGACCTCAAAAAGCCTCTACAGGTTATTCACTGGATTTACTGGCGGTAATGAACTACTGAATACAACATGTTTTTTCTGATACTTTTTCCGGTATTGGTTGCGTGCCAAATTCTTCCCCCTACGAACAGTTCTTCATTGGTTTATTTTCAAGACTGGGAATTGTTGTTAGTGACAACCGATGAGCGAAAACTTCCAATGACATTTTAGAGAATACAATAGGATAAACAAATAAAATACCATTGTGTCAGCTTATTCACAAAACTATATATTTAAGGGCAAGTTGGACGGGTTACTGGCTTATGCTTCATGGAACTATTTTATTCAGTTTAACACATTTCCTAATACCTTCCTATACTACCATGAGTCCTTTACCATGGGTGTGTACCTATTCAATAAAACTCAAAAGAAGAAGACGCCGCATAGCCGAGTACCTCAGCTAGCAACAAAAAGTGATGCAGAAGACTTAAACAATTTGATTCCCAATCCTTTGAGGATAAAACTATTTATAGACAATAAGAATTTATTTTCGTTACCAAGATGGCGGTTGGTATCCTTACCATTGATTCTACTTTACCACCAAAGATGGTCACTTATAATTGAACATTACCATAAAAAAGGGTAAATTCTGTAATTTTCCAGGGCGCACAACACTACTTACACTGCTGTCAGTACTTCAGGGTATGACGTTCGGTTGGAAACTAAGACAACAGGCCTATTTCACAAGAACGGTCGAATCGTTGTTGTTGTTTTTGTTGTTGTTCTGCACAGGATTTCGTCTCAGATTTGAAGTGAACGATCACGTTATCTACTAAGTACCTTGGTTTTGACATCCTCAGAGACTTCGAGCTCTTTAATGACAGTTTCTGGTATCTTTTACATTATATTTCTGGGAGATCTTAAATGTATGAAGCAAATCTGTAAAAGCGGGCTTCCTCGTTTTCGGTTAAGTACCGATCAGGCGAGATAAATTGATTACCGCCTATTTTTCGGATGTCAGTTTGTTCATCCTGATGGTTACAATTTTGATAAGCAGAAAATACAGAATATCATGAGCGATGGCGAGGGTCTATCTATGGAAAGATAATAATACTGTTATATGTCTAACCAAGGATCACTTGCCCACTCTGAGCTAAGAGGTTTTGAAGATAAGGAGTGGAGAGCATTTTCTCTGGTATCCTTTTTTCCAATCTTCGGTTGCTGAGTTATTTTCAAGGCTAGGATGAACTTCAGTCACTGCAGTCCACTGATTTAAAGCTACGAGGACTCAAAAATTTGAGCATTATACTTTCTTCTGTTTATTTCATCTTCATTGTTTGCTAAAATTTTTACTGTCAAGTGATTCTGACTACATGCAAGACAATACATGTCCCTTGTGAGTTAAAGGCAATCTCGACGAAACCAGAATGATGTCCCTATTTGGAGAATTCCAGGAAACAAGTGTGTTAGAGTTTCAGCATAAATATAGAATTAAAAACTCTGAGTGATGCACAATATTCTTAAACCGACCTCTGTAAAATATTCGGTTACTCTTTCACAGACATCAATCCAGTCTAACGAATGTGGAGAGTGAAAAACAGAACATCATAGCATTTACGTTTATTGAATAAATAGCAATCCCACTGTTCCACTGACCCACAACATCAGTTTCAGTGTTTTTTTTTAATGTGGGAAACCCGTACGTGTGCACATAAAGGTCGCTTGGTTTTCTCTGAACGACACCTACGAAATCTAGACGTTCGCGAGTTTTGCCAGTAAAACCAGGTTGAGTTGAAACATATTTAACAGCGATGTTGACCGTTAAAATGTGGACCAATCCCATAATCCAACAACAAACTACATCTAAATGGGTATATGTTACTGGAAGAAATTTGTATATTTTTGACGTTCTTCAGTCAGTTTGCTGAGTTCACGTGTAGCAAGAAACGAAGAGCCTGAAGAACGACAAACTATCTGCGTCACGTTGACTGAGATTACATACTTTAGGACAGCTTCATGGGAAACCGTTGTCTCCAAACTTCACACAGGATTCAGACTGATGAAAAGGTCACAGTTATTCTGGCGTTCTTGATATGCGCTGTTGATATGTAAAATGAGGTAACTGCCCTATTTCTAATCATAAACACAAGAATGTATGGGAAAAGACGAGAGGTGGAACTTACATCTTAAGTCAGGTGGTATGTGATCGTCACTATCTGTTGAAGGATACTGCGCCACTGAAAATTATGATAAAGATCGGTACTTCACAATGGTGGTTGTCTGGTTGCATGGTTGCATATTTTTCACAATATGTCATGCATTCCTGAAAGAAATAATGGTGTCCTGTTAAGGTGCTCAATATAAAAGCAATGACGTTTTGTAAACCTTCGCTTACGCAGTTTGTTGCTACATAGCATCTCTGAGTCTAAGTGAGTTAGTCGTACTTGGTTTCAACTGAAACTGACTGAAAAGTTTCCAGTGATTCCGAAATTAAGATGTCTTCGGACAGTCACACTATTACTTATCTATGGGATGACTGCATACTGTAACGAATATGAGAAGCATTCCTAATGTGAGGGAATGAGCAAGTGGCCATCGTCTCCCAGGTGTACGAACTACGCAGCATAGGCTGATAATAACGAGTAAGTCATCAAAAATTGAGCTCGCCATCATATAGTTGTCAGCTACGCGTAACGTGCCCTGCTTCTGAGAAAATTATAATCACTTGTGCCCGAATATGGCAGTCCATTAGGTTCAGTGAACAGCAGCTCTACCCATGAAAGAGTGGATTTCCAGCGGAAACGGCTGTGCCTCAAGTTTACTTCCATTACGAGGAAAAGGATACCTCTTAGAACAGATGGATCTAAGAAGACAGAGGCAGGTCATCTGTTTAAAAGGTTCTTCTTATAGCACACACCATCCAGTATTCAAAACTAGGATTTTGGGTCACGCTGATTGACGATAAAGGTTACCTCGTCAAAGGCCACTGACCTGGACACAGCCAACATCAGAACTGCATTTGAATCGACGTAGCAGTTAGGATTGAGGTTTTTATCACGCCATTTGAATTTTTCGTTGACATTGTAGGACGAAATGTGCAAAAGCACGCTAAAGCCTGACCAAGATGATTTTATGTGAAGATACTCCACATACAAATGGTGTTACCTAGTGAATTATACAAACGGTATTGAATAGATAGTTTTGCTTAGGACACTGGGTTGAATCTTAAGCAACGCTTTATAACCTCAGTTTGAAAACTTCTTTTTCTTTTCTCTTGCTTGAACATTTCAGTATATCCCAGGTCCAACTCCTCAGCAGATCATATCGTAGAGACGCCTATAATTCTGAAAAATACAACGGTTGATGTAGAGTCGAGTTTCAGTCCACTGAACAGCCTTCGATAAAAACTTGTGCTCGCCGACTGGGTTTGGGCAGCAACATGGTACTGGTAAAAATAAAACCAACAAGCTGTCAAATAAATGATCAGTACGGTTCTCCGGAGAGATAGGGGGTAATACAGTTTATTATTTTTACCGTCTTTCAGTATGTTGACATGATGATCAGCTTGTACTGATTTGTGTTGAAAAGACCTGGTGGCATATCAACATGCATATTGACCGGTGGGAAGGTTCGGAAACTTCTGTGTTTCTATTATTAGAGTAAATGAATTGAAAATAAAGGCGCTATATGACGTATGTATCGGCTTAAAATAGAACGCAAATACATGTATATTCTTATCGGTCTCCAGATATGGTCCGAATTTGACATCTTACCATGCGGTACACCCAGGAAGTTTCGGGATAACCTTACCAATGGGAGTTAAGCATGGTCCATTGCTTCCTACCACGATCATTGGGGATGGAGAACAGCAGAGGCATCTGCCAGCATGTTGGATGAAAGTAGATGTTGTCTGCAGAAAAATTCTGATGCACGTGCACAGAACAGAATGCTAAAATGAGCACCGAAATAATGTGTGGTGTTTGTAGCCATGAAGCGTGTCACGCCAAAATTTGTCGCAGTCTTTCAATATTTTATGTCACTGGTGAGTTCACGACCATCGAGCCAACTTACTTACAAGTGTTGTAAATAACTGAGGTTTTCCCCCGGAGTCCGAGCAACAAAAACTCTTCTAGAAGCTCACTCAGTGCAAACTAACATGATCGCCTGGTCAACGGGCACGAATTTAGCGTCGTCCCTTAGATCCCCTCCATAAAGATTGGTGGCCAGCTCAGAACAAGCGCTGGAAAAAAACCGGGATGTGTAAACAGGCCTAACAAAAAATGTACCGAATAGCGAAAAGACAAGAAACACAAAATCTTCTCATCTGGCACAGGACCACAGGACTCGAGAAGAATTGAAACAACACCGTTACTATTAACGGACGGAGGACATACAAAGCAAACTATAATGAAGAGGCCATAAAAATGCTACGTAAGGTATCCAGTGGTCATCGGACCAGTCGATATAACGGAAATTTTGACACATGTTTACCAAGATAAAGTCACAAGAGCACTTGGAAGAAAACCTCAGGGATGGGTCTACGCAAACAAAACTCTTAAATTTTACAAGAGGCGTGGATTAGAATCCGCTTTACAAGAAGCAGACTGCTGAGTGGTTTGTACAGTCAGTGCAATTAAGCGATATCCAGTCAAACATTCTAGCGCAGTGAAATACATTTGCCGTTTACAAGTACAATGTGTCTGACACAGGATACATGGAAAGAATTCGATAGGTCTGCAAACTTACTAGCTGCTTAGAAAACAACCAACGTGCTGGAAAAGATGTATCTTAGCAACCAGGTTGAGAAGACTTCAGCTGAAAGCGGTATCAGTGAATTGTGAACTGGAATGATGAACTGAAAGAAGATGAACGGAAATGTAACCCCTGAGGTACCACAGTAAGTTGGATGAGTAGTAGAGGACGAGATTACTTGTTTGTTTAGCAGTCTGGCAAAAATAAAGGTGTTTTGCAAAAGTTCAAGCGTGTCATGACCACGCAAGCGTTTAAAGGTGGGCGCGATCGCAGTGCGAATTGTTCACTGCGTTTTCACCCGGAACTAGCAGATGATCTACTTACGGGTGAAGGCTGTCTGCATCCCGAGATAAAATAGTTTCCCTTGTTGAGTGATGTCTAACGAATAGCCCATAACTGCACTCCAAAGAAACTCACCTTCGGTCATCTGAGAGATAAAGTTAAAACCGCAGAACCCTCAAGACTTAACTGCTTTGCAGCTTTGGCCTAGAATGCTCAGTTAACTTCCAAGTCCTGAAGTGATAGTTTTTTTTAATGAGCTAAAAAAACTATCACTTCAGGACTTGGAAGTTAACTGAGCATTCTAGGCCAAAGCTGTTGGTGTTGGATCGTCGAGCTTAAAGGGTTAACGTTTATTAAAATACGAACAGAATAGGGCCACCCAAGTATATCCACCACAATATGGACTCCTACAGATTGTAAGCGCATTTGTCTCTGTAGAAATCGACTCATCTGGCAGGTAATCTCACTCAAAACCACCACGAAAACACCATTGTTTTGCTTATGGTGCGTTTTCCCCTATATCTGATTCATACTGGATTTACTCTGCTGTCATGCTAGAAGATAACACGCCGAAAACCGCCTATTGAATACGTTTCCACCTAACTATACCATCTTAACGTCGACGGCATCCTCCAGAGAAAATTGTTAACATAATTTAATAACTACAGCGAATGGTAGCAACTTACCCCCTACATCAACCCCGTTTTTGGCAACAATTGTCCTTAACTATTTACCTGTTCACACCTCCCCATATAACACTTCAGTTATTCTCTTTTGAGCTTTTTATCTCATGAAGTTGGAGACCGTCAGGACACCGCTTCACACAGTCTTACCGTTTGACGGTCCCCATAGTGTTTTTAATTTCATTTATTTGACACCGCTAGCCATCTTCTTGAAGAAAATGCTTTGTTATCTCGTCACTAAGACAGCTTGGTAAAATGTATCTCCGCGTACCTAGTTGCGCAGGGGAAGTATTAATTGTGCTTACCGCCGTGAATTCATGCCTCGACCGGATGACGGTCCTACACAGATACCATGAAATTAAATCAACAAGTATTATTCATCCGTGCACAAATTGGCGTCAGAAAAGTGATTGTGACCTACTTGGGGTGCCAGTGTTGACCACCGAACGGACATCTGATGCCATTCAAACATTTATTACATGCATAATAAATCATTTTACCAGATAATGACCGTAAACATCGGGCTACAAACCCTCCCTAATGTTACCAGACCCACCTAGATAATAACCACAGACCATATAATCCCTTAGACTAATGCAGAAACGTGGTATGAATCACCGCGCGCATCTGAATGCTGTGCATGATATTCGGATATGGACACATGAGAATTGGTACATGTAGGAGCGCAGTGCGTCTTGGTTTGGGCGTGAAGAAAAACCAACGGACAATTTGCATCCGGCTAGCCAAAAGAAATACAATGCGGCCCACCCACCGGAAGAATCAGATAGCATCTGACTGACGCGGTGGTGTGGTACTAACGCGGTTATTTATGTAGCAGCCGACAAGCCTGAGCTTTGCTGAACGTCGTAGTTAGATTCAACGGTCACCATGATTCTGGTGAGGAAGCATCCAAAAGAAATCTAGCGGTACACGTTTAGTCTGGTTGGTATCGGTTATCCTGGTCTGATGTGTGCATACTAGGATGACTAGCTTCTTGAATGTGATCACTCAAATCATGGAAATCTAGCGGTACACGTTTAGTCTGGCTGGTATCGGTTATCTTGGTCTGATGTGTGCATACTAGGATGATTAGCTTCTTGAATGTGATCACTCAAATCATTTATTTGTTAATAGGAACCGGGGAAGAAGACTAGCGTGATGTATTCTTTGAATAGTATATATTACTTCCTAGTCACCCCAAGAGAAGGTATTCCTCGTTTTGCGTGTGCTATCTTAGGTTATAAATTAACTGTTAGGAAATTTATGGGGAAATTATTTCTTTTCATAATCCATCAAGCTGACAGGTAGATCACCCCTCTCCTTTTCCTGCTCATTGCCATCATTATCACCGTTAACAACAACATCATCACTAACATCCGTGATAACATTGGAACTTTACCACCGTAGAACAAAAAATTAATTCATTGAATCATATTTAGAGTCCTAGGGTTAAAAGAAGAGAAAAGAGCGGGTGAATGAGAGGACCTGGTGTTGTTCTATTGCAAGCATTCTGAGGTGTCTGCACCTCAATGCGCTCAATCAGCACAAACGTCGCTGACAGTGATCAGCCACCATTTCTTGCAACGTTTTCAGCCAAGCACAGGTAGGGGTCATTGGAATAATTTTGTTTGATTTCTGGGTCCACTAGCTCTCCAATGGCTAAGTGAAGTTTGCGCCTCTTGTGTAAACCTGAGAAATGCAATTAAGAGCAGCAGCAGCAGTACATGATCGGAGTCCACTTCGGTATTCTAAAAGGAACGGCAGGTAGTTATTAACCCTCGCTACCAGTAACTGATGGAGATGTAGTTTAGTTGGATGCATTGGTAAGCACCACGTTGTCAACCGACTTCTGTTCCGAAAGTTGGCTCTGAAAAACAACAGTCTGTGGTTGACACAAATCTGCGCATACGCTATCTGTTTCCACGAATCACGTGTTCGACCCAAGATAACCCCCTAACTGGGCCTAAGAAAGGCTTAGTTTACCTATCTGGACGTTCATGTCAATAGCAATCACAATGATGTCTGCTTTAAGGCAATTGTAAAATATAATTTAGTTAGACACCCAAGATAACCCCCTAACTGGGCCTCAGAAAGGCTTAGTTTACCTAGCTAGGCGTTCATGTCAATAGCAATCGCAATGATGTCTGCTTTAAGGCAATTGTAAAATATAATTTAGAGCGTCACACAGACGGTTTCTGGCAGAGTCAGTCAGGGTGCAAGCGGACACAACAAACAATGTGCGATGCACCTCACATTTTGAAGATTCGTTCACAGATTTTGTCAAGCAAAACGCGTAGAGGTGACCATTTACGGATTTCTAGTCAACTAGAGACAACTCCGCTCAAATGCTTAAAAATCCATCCCGGTATATTTAGTTGAAGCAACTTCCACATCATTAAAGGTTTGCAGCGGAAACCTGGGAAGAACCCAGGGGGAATCCATTGATTTACAGCACTTGTGTTCTGGATCCTTGTTTCTCAAAGGAGCGTACATCAATGCAGGAGAAATCAAGCGTTCCAGCAAGAGCCCCTTACTGTCATGCTTACTTATGTGCGTGAAAAATGAAGGCGGATAATTAGGTCAGACTCGCATTTTAGATGTCCGCAGTTCGAACCCTGGCATCACCACTAAATATGCACTACTGATGAGTCGAGTCCAGTGCCTCCACTTTATGTTGCGTACTCACAAAAATAATTAAATCAAGACACGAGAATGACTATTTAAACTAGATTAACGCGAAGAATACGTGAAGAATACGTGTCCCGCAACACTCCACCACGAGGAAAGACTTCGATGAGTTTGGTGTTTTACTGAAGTCGAATGCACGGAAGCTGACGCTGAGCTTGATTCTCGGGGAGCACAACGGCCAATTCTAGTGCTGCAACTTGTAGGGACAGAGAGCAGTCAACTTGAGGTCAGCTAAGGTATAAGGAGGGATATGCCAACTTGGAAGACGAAGGCTGTCATGGCCATATAAACCGAACCTTTCTTATGTCCTCAAATGATAATTGTCATTTTGGATTTTCAGCTCACTAACTATAGTTACTAGATAGTTAAAGCGTGCACTGTTCTGATTCCTCCCGATCCCGACTTACAGTCACTCAATTCTGGGAACAGAGAAGTCAGCAACGGTATGTTTTCATCCACCCGCCCTGCTGTAAGCGGGAAGTAAGTCGATTCGGCTGGTGACACTTCGCCACGGTCTGAGAGTATCATTAGTTGTCGTTGTCTTGGCTGTAGTGTTCTACCGAGGAGTCTTCGGTAACCTTATGACTACTGAGCTACGTTTAGAAAACCTGCCCCGGTATATCAAATTTCGTACCAAATGAAGCATGCAACGGCCTTGTACAGCACACTTAACTGAAAGGGACCGTCATAAACGAGAGACTGAGCTTTATTCAGTTGAACCTCCTTTCAAAAACAAATTCGTAAGTTAAAATGATTACCGAAATAGTTTGCCAAATTCATCTGAGCGGAGCCATTCCCTCACTTCACTCGATGAAAACGTAATTGAGCCAAACTTTACTCCTATTACTGGATTTCTGCCTAGTCATAGATACCAACACTCGCGTTCATTGTTGCTTTTGAGTAGAAACACTTTTGCCAAAACGAGATATCGAATAGGACCTAATCCGTATAGTCTAAATGGTATTATATACATTTGGTGTGTCAGATTGTGGCAATAGGCGCGAGTTTACCAGTTTTTTGGTAACACAGAGTGATCCCGCTGATGTTCGTGGCAGAGCCTCCCTATCCTCCCATCCAATCAGGGGGAACAAAATGAATTGTAAGCTAAGTGCATAAAAGAAAGCGATGCCGTCAGTGTTGTGGCACAAAAGTGGCATAAAGCCGTATAAACTTACCAAAACAGATCACGCACGCATCCAAAAGTCAAAGTTACATTTTTCCACTAGATTAATTAGATTCACACAACCAGTCGACAGACCAATTGGCTGCAATGTTCCAAATATGGTAGACCAGTTCACTTGCAATTCCAATGGCCCAATGAATAGGCAAAAACAAAATGGCACCCATATCACTGAATCTCTGAATTCAGTAACTTATAGCTGAAGTTATTGCTAAAAACAAAGAGTCAATTCGATTGCGATTGCCCATCAGGTAAGATACTCGGACGAAGCACGCGCTCAAAGAGTTAAGCTCACTGGGTTGATTTACTCTATTGTTGACATGAATAGCTGGCTACTGGGCAGTTTTTGGTTCTGAGTTAAAACTGTAATTTATCAGTGATGCTTGAAAAAATTTGTTCCTTCGTGCATCTTCCTGTTCGGTTTTGCACATCAGTTGGATTAAGACAACTCACATCGGTACAAGGTAGACCCGATGTAACACTGAGTGATGTATGTATTGTCAAACTGGTAATCAGCAATCATGAATCTCTCGTGATTCATCAAATTTCGTTCTTCATCTCACTTAGAGTTTTTAGCTTTGAGTTCAGGTCTAAGTAAAATATTTCTGAATGTTATATATATGTAATTTCAAGAACAATCGCCTGTTTGGACAAGTATTAAATATGTCGGTCAATGCGCTTTTGGTGAGACTAAGAATTCGCAAGTAAGACAGGAAACTTTCCACTTGCTAGGTTAGTTAGTGAACGATTAAGTAGTATGTATGCGGCAAAAGTATAGTGGACACATTGCGTGGAATTTGTGTACGTCGTGTTCACTGTCGTTATTCTTACCAGCTATGCAAGAACAGCGTCAGAGATAGGGACCAATTTGAGATGTGTAAGGCGTCCACTGAAGTAGTGTTGTACCAAATTCAAAAGTATTTAAGTGTTTTCAGCCGAAAACAATAGGTTTTCTTTAATAGGTGTTTGAGGACTGTGGATGTCATTGTGCAGAAAATGAAGACGTGACCTTTCGTTAAGTTTCCGTCAAGGGTTTGAAGTATAGTCATTTTCCCCTGGTCAAATATAATAACGTGGGCTTGATTAAGCTTATTAGTTAAGGCAAAGTATTTTTTCTATTGATTTTGATGAAATAAACTGAATAATTATCAAGAAAGGGTACTAACTAGGCAATGAGCTCAAGATAACCAATGACACGTCAGCAATTATAATCAACGGGAATTACTGCTGCTACTTTTAAGCGTTTTGTGGGCCAATGTGGTGCCTATAACGATAGCTAAACGTAAGGACATAGATTACCACCCAGCTACCAAACCCCCATCTAACTGAATGCATTTTATTGGGGTTAACCGTCCCAGCTTCAGACCTCTGTCCGTTAGCACAATGATTGGAAATAAAAAACTTTTGAAACATCTTTTTCTGCAAATGAATTTGATTATGTCAAAACTCAACAGAAGCCAGCTGGATCTTCCGTTTCAGAAGAGTTGGTATGAACAGTCACAGTTTGGTTGCTATCTTAGACTTAAATGTGTAAACAGTTTTATCAGTCAGTGTTCTCAGTTGGTCAATGAAATGATTGTTTTCAGCCTTAAGTTTCCTTGGGGCGCGTTTTATCCCAAGTAAGTTATGGATCTCGATAAAGAACGTGAAATTTAATTGTCCATGCTCTCTTCCTCCCTTAACAATAGCATTTTGTGAAGCTACACAGCAAGTTTTCATAACTTTGTCACAATTTGAATGCTGTTGATGGCTTCCACTGAAAACGTATCCCCCCCTGCGGTGTAGAATCAACTGCTGGATACCGTGAGAGGGTCATAGAAGAAGTCGAGTCGTTCGACAGAATCATACATAATAGCATACTCCGCAGTTTAACGTAGTTCATTTGTCAGTCCACTGTATTAAAATTCCAACTGTGGCTTCATTGCAACAATAATTCTCAACCAAAAGCGTTGAGAAAAGATCAGCTGTCTAAGAACTCGACACAGATATTAAAAAAGGAAAACTGAAGAGTCTAAATAGTGACTAAAGAACTGGAGTTAGGTAGACAACGGTGTCGCGAATTTGTGCTAATATGAACCCAGTGTTAAATTTAGCGAAATTACCAGACGGCGTCAACGGCTTGTGTGTGCAACAAACAAAGATCTTGCAATACGGTTAATTTAGGTTTACATGGCGACTGTGATAAATGACCGTATTCTGGTATGCATGCGTTAAATAGACATGAACAGACGAAATCAAACAAATAAGTTATATTCCGCTTATTCTAATTTTGATTGGAACTGGCGGAATACACCAGAATGGATATTCGTCGTTTGAATTAGACAATTAACTTAGTTCGCATCTCCATTTACTCAGTGAGCTGAGTTAGCCGGCGACGTATACTCATAATACCTGCGCTGGAATCAAGGCTCTGCAAGTTCATTAGCCGATAGGTCTGATTTTTTTTGTGCTTGCAGAAGACTCTCAGAACCCCGATTATGAAAAAAGGCATCTTTGCGATCAGCACTGAGAATAAAAAGCTTTCTTCTTTACCCTTTGTGTCCGTTTTGTAAGCCTTAGTTCTGCAGGTAATCGGACGACTCTACTTAAACCTGAAAGATATGCTTGCTATGTCCATTGGACGTCGTTTTTAAACCACTTCTCAAAAGATTCGGCGAGGAGATAAAAATTCTCGGAAGTTATCACTGCCATATATCCAGTTCCACCAGTGGTAGCATACATAGAAGTTCAAACGTGAATCTTCAACCAAAACGCTAATGAAGTTTGGGACTGATTACTCAGATTCCCTGGCGCACGCATATTGGATGAGCCTTAAGCAGGGTGAAATTAGTGATGAGCTGTCATCGATTTTTGAGCCATACCATATTTATCATAAAAGAAGTTCGAATGTTTCACTTCATTTGATTGAAAGAATATGGAGAACTGAGCAGTGGGTTACAGTTTAGTTAAGGTTCAGTGGTACGGGGGACAAAATCAGGTAATCCACACCTGCCTAAAAGCTTGTATTTCGTGATCCAGAAGCTGGAGAGTCCAAGGGTTAACTAAACCAATGAAACCAAACTGCAATTTAATGCGCTGTCGTAATGTTCATGTCGAGAGGCAATTGGCTTTTATTTAACAACACGAAATGTCACTTGGATAATATACGACACATGGGCTCAATTGCCCATAAACATTAGCTGCTGGTTCCATGAAAACAAACAGCTTTTTAAGTAAAATCCTGACGAGCAACTCATTTCGTGAAGAGTGAACACCATGATTTAACTGATATGGTCAAGTTCCTCTGTTTCTTTCGAAACTAAGTGATTTTAAAATTGAAAAACCAGGTTAGGTGGAATAGTTCGGTTAATAACTAAAGTTTGTTGGTTTTGAGACACTGATAGCCCAACGAGTGATTCATTCCCCAGGTCTAGCAGAAGGAGGGCGTTACCTGATTTTTGCCTGTTGCACAGAGAGACGCTTGGTAGAATCATCGAACAGTGGGATTGATTTCTACCAGCCTGCGCGTAATCTCGTGTGAGAAGTTTTTTAATGAATTCCCAGTGACTTCCCAAAGAATGGCACACTCGCAGGTAGCTGAATTCATGTGTGTCTAGAACATTCCGGATATATTCTGATATGTCTGCACGATAGTGTTAAAACACTGAGGACTCTTTCAAGTGTGCTTCTAGCAGAGAATAAAATCATACTAATTATGTTTTGGCTACTTCCAAGGCTGATTTATTTGGCATTCTCTGAGCCACATCATGAAGTATCGTATAGAACGGACTATATAGAAGTGCATAGCGTTAAACACAAATCACTATCAGAGCTTGAAATGAAAAGCCACTGCGATTTTCGTTAACTTGGCTCTTAGGTATTGGCTGTCTGGATATCAGGTCGTATTCCTGCTTCAAGAAAACACTCTCTGGAAATTCTATAACCTATTATCGGCAGGATGACTTTCTTGAAATAGATTAAAAGATACGCTCCGAACTGACTTCGTGAAATAGTTTTAGGTCGTTTCAAACAGCATTTGTCATGCTGGACAGAAATTACTGCTCCTGATATTCAGTAGTTATTGCACATTCGTAAATTATGTATACCGAAAAGGAACCAGATGACAAGATGATTTTTGATGTAGACGTACTTTTTTGTCACCAACACAAAATACCTATTGCTGGGAATGCAAGAATTATTTAGGTATCACAGTGTTTTGCCACACTCTCCGGCTCCTATGCCCATAACAGGTTTCTCAGCTTAGAAATATCCTAACAGAAAGTCCGGTGTGCGTAGTCAATGCTAAGTTACCAGCAAATGCACATCAGACCAAGTAAAGTCCATGATTGTCTAGATCGTCGAACTGGGTTCACAGATAACAACGCACATCCTCTACAACTCATCCGATGAGTCAGTTTACTCATGGAGCTTACCTGGAAGAGATAAAGTTTGTGGCATCTTTGATCGCACCTGCAATCGAAATCCAAAAAAGTTGTGAATACCAATCCCACTCTGTTCCCACAAAAATATCGTATAATTTCCTAACATTTCCGCACTATATACAGCAGACATCTTCAACACGAAACACCCTAGCCACACTCAGCGCAAACTGACAACACAGAGCAAAAGCAAAAATTCCGGCATTTAGTTGCGTAAGTATACTATCGAACAAATTTGTGATGAACTTGTTGTTGGGGACTTAAGTGAGGTTCTGAGCTAGTCTCCGACTGAAAACTAGGGAAACTTGGGAACTTTCGCTAAAAGTAAAGGAAGGGAGACCTCCTTTTCTTCAGCCTAACCCAGCAGCTTTCATATGTTTCTCTATTTTTTTTAGGAGGGACTGTCTAAGAAATTGTGCTGTATTACTGCGTCTAAGCAATGTAATATAAGTCAAAGCAACATTTCTTGGCGTGAAATGAATTCGATATCTTCATCAACTGAACCTTTGTTAGAATACTCGTAATAATACTAGTCAAACGCAAAATTTGCACACAGCAAAATATGATCGTGCGGTCGAAGTATCACCAACCCAAATGTCCGCCAACCAAATTACTTCAGGAACTATATTCGACCAAAGCTTTGGGAAATTCCTGTCAAATACACCCGCTTCAAACTGATCACTGTTTTTTGTGTGACGTGTTGAGCGCGCTACAGTTTGGGTTGCTTTGAGGCACCGAAACACATTTTGGAATACAATTGGCTTGTCACAATTATGTGACCATAGAGAGCTAAAAATTTGACGTGGATGTAAACGAGTGGCATCACCTCAAGGAAGTGGTAGAATGTCACACATATGTAAGCTGAACTTGAGGTGTGATTTTGAACCTCTTTTTTCCTTCTCACAAAAAATGCAGCGCACACCCAAATAAAACATGGCCCTTAGAGTGTTTATGTTGGTAAAATTTGGTCTGGAAAAATAAACAAACGGAAATAGCCCAAAAGGTTTTGGCTTTCATTACGTCGCCAATGTCTCCATTGCCGGGCAAGAACTGTCGTTAATAAAAAAATGGATACCAGTGCTTGGAAAAAGATGAGCTGAATGAAGAGTCAAACTATAACCAAAACTGGATAGTTTGATGAGAAGAACACGTCAAGTTTAGACGACCAGTATTTGACACCATCAAATATGTCTGACTTTTGGCACTTGTTGAATAAACCTGCAGCTTGGGCGGTATTGCCTGCACTAGTTTAAAAGGAGCTTTGTTGGTACATCAACAAAGACTATTGGCTCATTAGCCGAGAGGGTCGCCTGTATTTTCAAAAGACGAACGATAACGCCAATTCTCTGGGGAAAGCGAAACTCCCAGATGAGTCACAGGGTAAATGGATTCACATTCGTTTACATTTGTTTGAGACTTGAAGATGCAGGCGCTTGTCGTCCTACAGACGCAGGCATAGGTATGAATAACACCTGGCAGGTTGGAAAAAAGGAGCAAGTTCGGCTGGGATATATTTTGTTTTCAGACAAAAAGCGCGCGATTATAAGCCGTGGTGGCCAGCCATAGATCACCGACTAATTGTACTACACCGTATTGTAGTATGACGTGTGGTAAATTAAGATACGGTGTACGCTTCAAAGGTATAGTCTTGAATTAAAGAGAAACAAGGCATGTACCCCACGACAGCGTTTTACGACGTTAATGATTCATTCTTCTGAGCGTAACATTGCAAACAAAATAATATTGTGTCTGGAAGCGTTTTATTCTGCGCATTACGACTCAGAATGTTTGTTCTGAATATGGTGGTAACATAGTGGCACACCAAATCGTTGACCAGTGCCTCGTCCACTGTCATACTCAAAATTACGGAGCCCTTGGTAGACTGGTCGGCTCACCAAACCAACTGCAACCAGACAGTAAGTCTGTATGACCACGTTTAAGGTGGAGACAAATTTAAAAACACTACTACTATCCACGAAGGGAATAAAATACCGATTCATAAACCTTGCCCCTGGAAAGGAGCACTTACTCTCTGGTACTTGTATGACAGGAAATAAACATACTAAACGCAATACGGCAGAAAGTGGCTTAACCACTAAAAGTGTAGCCCACTTCGGTGGATGCTCATATTTTGCTGGAAGGTGAGCAGGCAAAACCTTCGCACAAGCGATGGTCAGACTGCCTTAAAGTCCAGGAAATCTACTTGATTTTGCGAATTCCTTAGATTAAATGTAACGAAGTTTATGTAACTTATTTGTCAAACTCGGCGAACCAACTAGCAATTACCTGACCAACGACCCGCATAACAGCGTAACTAAATGTCGAATACATATAGACGACTGTGGAGCTGGGTAGCCATTTTATTTTTTTTACATTAGGGCAACGCTTCTTAGGATAAAGGTTCAGGAGGTTTCTGACTGTGATAACCAAAATAACCTAGTTGGAAATCATAAACAGGGAAAACATTGATGGGGAATCTTCCATATTCACATGAATTCAGACTTATGGAAACTTGCAGACATCTACGCTGGCCTGGCAGCGTCAGTCAGTGCGCTTTACTGGACATATCTTATGCTTCTAAGTTCGACACTGATGGTTAGAATCTCAGAAGTTTCCATGAATGTTATTTTGTAGAAAGACGTTTAAAAGATCGGGTTATCACGCAATCCCTATCAACTAGTAGGATTCAAAAACAATATATCAAAAAGGATAGGATGCACCAGTCGACACAGATCATCTGTGCTCAACTGTGCACAAATTTCAAGGAGTTAAAAGTCAACTGCTGCAATAAATGCTTGAGAAATGGATAGGAGTAACTCCATTTTCACTAGTGAAAATCTGGAGGCTCACTGTCTGTCCTGGGATTCACCGTGGCGGCTTTTTCAAATACTACAACTGGTCTCTAATCTGTGTCTTGATCGATTATGTTTGTGGGCTAACCCGGCTCATATGCACCTTCAGCTGATGCAGGGTTTCAAATGACGATAGCACTTTAAAGAAAAGCAACAAACTCTAGTCCGGGAAGTCATGAAATCTAAAGGAAGTGGAGAGCGGGGGCAGTCGACGGATGATCACTGGGCTAAAGTCTGATGCCACAATGGGGAAAGGCCGAATTCGAACTCCATAGGTTTATACAAAATCATTCAATCGATATCATAGCATAGTGATTCGTACCTAACAGGACGTTTTATAACTAAGAGAAATTCTCTGATTGAAGTTCGAACTCATGCAGTTTTGTAGGCTCGAAAGACACGATGCTCATACCGTGAGATGACCTTCAATAACGCAAATGGGCCACAAGCTGCCTACCTAGTGTATAAATATGGTGATGTATACTCATTCAAGTATGGGCCTGGTCGTCTCATCGTCCAAGAAGTTCTCTGTCAGTATCACTGGAACGAACATCAGCACATCGTTCTGCAACGAGTCACAAAAGCCACCTGTGTTAACATCTCGATTGGTGAGGAAACGTTTGTAAGCTCAGTGAACAGCTCGATCACCAGGATGAACTCACCTCGCCGCAAACCCCGGCACAGTATACAGCAATAACAAGGGACATGCTGATTAATATTATCTTAGTACGCACGACAGTGGTAGGGCTACGACTCAGCTTGCTGCTCAGTTAGGGGGCACAGGATTTTGTTACTTGTTCACACGATCGATGATGTGGGAATTTTCTCCTACAGAGCCTTTCACACTGTAGATAGCAAGCGCACGACACTGGTAGGGCTACGACTCAGCTGGTTGCTCAGTTCGGGGGCACAGGATTTTGTTACTTGTCCACACGATCGATGATGTGGGAAGTTTCTTCTACAGAGCCTTTCACACTGTAGATAGCAACTGTAAGTTTACTCACAAGAATAAACCAAGTACATTGAAAAAATCATAGAATCAGTCCTGCGCGGGAACCGATTACAAGACCGTGTTGGAAAGAATATGACTGAAGTTCGTTTAGTTGTGTGACAACGTGGAAAGTAGACCAAAAATTCTAACCAAATATACCGGCTAATTCTCAATAAGCAGATCAAATAAATCGGTCCACAAGAGGAGAGGCTTGGAGAAAAATTAAGTCGCGCAAACTGTGCTTCATACGAATAAGGTTGGCTATCCGACCTGTCCACACATGACCAATATCGTGCGAGTTAGACGTAACAACAACTTTTTAACTGAAAGAGAAGGCCAGCGAAAATCACGTGTTCGGATAGGTTGAGTTCAAAGTTCATCTGGAAGTCTGCAATTCAGAAAATCAGTGAAGAAACTTATCGATAGATTCACTCTCCAAAGCAGCTTATGGTGATCAAAAGTTGCGCTCTTTCAGAAGCACCTTTATAAACTTGTAAGTTTACTCACAAGAATAAATTAAGTACATTTAAAAAATCATAGAACCAGACCTGTGCGGGAACCGATTACAAAACATTGTGGAAAGAATATGACTGAAGTTGGTTTAGTTGTCTGACAACGTGGAAAGTAGACCAAAAATTCTAACCAAATATACCGGCTAATTCTCAATAAGCAGATCAAATAAATCGGTCCACAAGAGGAGAGGCTTGGAGAAAAATTAAGTCGCGCAAACTGTGCTTCATACGAATAAGGTTGGCTATCCGACCTGTCCACACATGACCAATATCGTGGGAGTTAGCCGTAACAACAACTTTTTAACTGAACGAGAAGGCCAGCGAAAATCACGTGTTCGGATAGGTTGAGTTCAAAGTTCATCTGGAAGTCTGCAATTCAGAAAATCAGTGAAGAAACTTATCGATAGATTCACTCTCCAAAGCAGCTTATGGTGATCAAAAGTTGCGCTCTTTCAGAAGCACCTTTATAAACCCGAGGACATCAGTAGGCTTACGCACAACCACTGACGCACACGTTCACTCAAATTCACAACAGCACGATGACAATTTCACATTGGTTGATGAGGAAACATTTGGAACAAAACCGCGAAGCTCAGGTGACATCACAACCACCAACTAAACAACTTGACCGATGAGTAGTGTATTTTCTACTTGAAATTATAGTTACTGAATATGAATATGACCACTGGTAACAAGCAACCACTGTCCACGAAGTTTCCCAGTTTTAGGGCAAAACGAGTCCACGTGAAATAATGAACGCATGATATCGACGATGAAGTTTTCAACTCATGTAACAAAGATTTCCACTGGTTTGCTTGCGCAACAGCAACCAACAAAGAAATTCCGGTCTACATGGTTTGAAATAAATCACGCAGTAGCAAGGGGATCCATACGACCAAAGCAGACCACAAGGCAGTGTCAAATTGCAGATTGAGCGCTCTCTCCCAAAGGGCAACAAATTTGTTACAAAGGCATCTGACTGATATTCAGCAAGGATTTCCATGTCGAAGGTGGCTTCTGGCAAGCAGATCTGCTAAATAGCCATAGCTACCGAAGTTCATGCGGGTGTAGAAAAGAAAAACACTGGTGAAGTACTCTGAGATAGCCCTCATATCGTGAACGATTACGAAAACTATTTCATTACTTTGCTCTAAAACACCAACAAATAGCTATAGGCATCACCATATTACAACATTCTTCCAGTAGAGGATCACTGAGGTACCACCACGGGTAGTTTAGAAATCAACCACTTTGGCCCTAACAAGAAACACAGCAACATATTTACAACTCGGCTACCTTTTATAAGTGCGATAGATCATAAATCTTTTATTACATATTACTTTTCATTGAAGTAAGCTCACACTGATACTTTTATCTAATACGCGTTGAAAAAACTGGCTCCCTAGATTTGCGCTTCAGCTGTGGAATATGCACGAAACATGTATCAACATTTTATCTTTGAAATTTACGTTTACTGTTCAATGAATTTTTGTGAGACATCGCAGCTGGCATCGGAGAACAGGTAGCTGCAAATTAAAGAGCTCTTCCCAACACAACGCGTTGATTGCAATTTCACTGCGGTGATAAGCTCCACTTGATGAGAGCACCCGAACATGATCACTCTGTGTAGTAGAAGGGGACTTGAATTTATGGAATTATATCCAGTATACTATGTACTACCGCAACTTGCTACTAATTTCTCAGGCTAAAGATCTATGGCGTTGGAAACTGTGAATAGTTTTTTCCACTTTACTTCGAACAACGAATAAGACGTTTGCCGAGACGATTAAAAATGTTAACCTGGGTTTTTCAAACTTTAATTTTCTGAGAATAGTCTAGACTAGACAAGCTCATTAATTTATATGATCAGACGATGCACATTCAAGTAAGGATGGTGACCGGGAGATTAACTGACTTGAACACAGTCTCGAAAACGGATCACTCAGACTAATTCGACGATTGCCGATGCGACCTAATTTATGGACACAGAAAAATTGCATTGCTCCAAATGGACACCATCTTCAAATCAAAAACTTAAAAAATCATCTGTGATTTTAATGGAACGTTTCTACCCCTATATAGTGGTGGTTATTTGAGGTACTGTCTTCGCTAATGTTTATCCTTAACTGGAGTGGTTTTTCATAATAAAAGGGATGACATAACTAGTTCGAAAACCCTGCGTGCAACACACGTAAACAGATACCCACTATTCTAAAGAAAACATGGGCGATGATTTTGTCGGGTAATATTGTTTGTGCAATGGCAAAACTTGATTGATTGTGTGTTCTGTTTTGTTCACAATCGTCCAGTAATTTATTTCTTTACAAATAAACGAACATGTTGTCGTTGGTATGCCCGTATTGTCTAACCAGCTGGGCTGCTTCAACGATCCCAAAAGTTAGTGTGGCCTATTCACTACGACCAATCTTGCCGGAGGTGCTGCAATCCTCTGGTTAATAAGATTTCAGGTATTATAAACGAATTCGGCCGGGAAAATATAGATCAGAACATTCCATCTATGGACGGACACTTACAGCTGATATCCCGTTTTGACCACTGATTTGGACGCTTTCGGTAGAAGCAGATGAAGTAGATGAAATCAGGCTATTTGACGTACCCGCTATGAACCGCTAACTTACTCCACCGCACTTCTGGTTGCCGCACACTTCTGAATCCCCGTCTTCCTAAATTTTGCCAGCCGAATCCGGTGCATCTGTGAATAACTATCTGGGGAGGGGGATTTCGCTATCTCAGGTTAATTAGATGATGGTTTCCTGTTCACTGAGTTAAGCAATGTGGTTGCAAACTTTTCGCCACCAACGTAAATGATACCATTTTTGCCTAGTAAGTTGGTGGTGTGTCGTAGCGTGATGTGCCGTTTGCCAATAAAAGCTGTTTCCCAATGATTAAAGGAAAGGATGAAATTGTCACCTGAGCCCAATGCTCTCATTCAAGAATGTGGATATCGGATGTAAACGACGTGTTGATTGAATCATTATGCAAAATGTAGGTAAGGAAATATGGTAAAGATTAAAGCTGTGTAAAACAACAGCCCATTGAACGAACAAAGCACGTCGTACTGATAGGTTACACACTATGATTTGTTGGATAAATGGTGCCTACCAGAAGGCTTGGTGGTTCATTCCTGAAGACGATCTCCATTCTCTTTCCTCCAGACAGCTGACTAGGAACAACCATTAAGAAGTTAGGATAAGTCATTATATGACAACCAGTTTTAGAAAGGGTACCTTATGTGTGTGTATGACCTTAATTTGATCTTATCCATATGTATCTTAGTCTTGGTTAATTTACTTCCCCTGTTTGTGCAAATGGTTAAGAAAATGCCGCACACATCCCGTACAAACCTCTGGTGGTCACCTTGAAATGAGAAAAAATCAATATCGGAAAGTTAGGAATCCCTTTTGGTCGACAGTAATCATCTGATTTTTCCGCCTTTATTCTACCTTATCAATTCAGTTTCAGCGTGGCTGAACTCCTATCACTATCACTGCAGCCTTTCAGGGAGCGGTAATCCTAAAGGGTGAACATAATAATGACAGGTGATGTTTGAAACACCGCTTGGCAAACATTGATTCAGTCCACCACGTGTTTGCGCAAGTGAAAAGTTGATTTAAAAAAGGTATGATTTTATGGTGTTTTGTAGACATTCTGATTCTGTTGTAGCAATGGGTCTGACGGGGACGATATTGAGCGTGTTTATCATGCCACTAAGCTACAAACATCATCCGATTCTAGTTTTATTTGGCACAAATTACCGACGAGACTCATTCAGAGGGTAGATGTTGGCTCGGTAAAACTGCGGTACCAAACGATACTGAGTAAAGCATTATTATGAGCACATTTGAAGGACGCTGACTTTGATAGAATTCAATATACGAAGTATCTTCCTCCAGGATTCGGCTCATAGGCTCCCTGTACAAAGCGAAGCTAACAACGCCCGCCGCTCACATGGCGTGATAGACTTGGCTTTTCTTGTCTGTTTAGACATCTGCTGCAGATTGAAAGGGTGAAGGCAAATGGAAGGTTGCAATGAAGCTGTTTTTCTGTTTAAATTAAAACGCTGTGGTTAAGCCAGACACCCCACCTTGCTTTCTGTAAATACAATGTGCTCATAGCTTTTCAGTGAGTTTTGAAATGAGGTAGTAACTAAGGCCTGCAATATTCAGACTACAAAGGCTTCTCATAAAAGGAATTCTTCTGACAAACTGTACAACCTGAGTTCAGTGGTATGGTACGTTGGCTACGTTGGTTTGCTGAGACCAAACGAGGTAGCATATCGGGGAAAATCAAGCATGCTCAGAACACATGAACTTCCTTGGCAATTGAGGACATCAAATTTATTGACCTCTCTACTTTAATTTGGGGAATACCACGTCTAAACTACACGCATTTTGAATTGGGGGAAACCATGAAGTGTAGTTCGATTTACATAAAAGGGTTTGGCAGCTCAGTGAGCTTTTTGCGTAACTTGGTTACCACTAGCTTACTACTGAAATGTTGAGTTGAACAGATTTTGAGATTTCATAGGAATAACCATCCAGGCTAAAGTTTTTGTTGACTCCGTTTCCATTGTTTTGCCCTCGTTTTCCTAACTCTGCATCATGATTGGATACCTCATACCACAGATGGAAGCATACATTCCCACTGACCACAGGAGACAAGACGCTGAGAATCAATCCCGGAGCATTACGCGCCTCCATCGGTAGCCATTAGGCGAAAGATTCTCCTTTGAAGCTGGTATTTCCTAACTTGTAAAAACTTTTCAAACATGTCTTTCTCCTAGGCCGAAGAATTTGTACAATATAGAAATATAGAATTTTTTTTAAAACAATCAACACGGTAGCACAAATTTTGTAGGCAGAACCTGGAAGACTAAGAAGAAGCTGACCATAATGACGGGCTGGATAACTACCATATAGATACTGGACGACTCTGAAGGGAAAATTGTAAACAGAAATACTGCTTATTAACAGACCAGATGTGTTTTTAGCGGAATAGTTATGGGAAAGGTAGAAGTTATTTAACTCAAACACAGCGTCCAGTGGATTACTTACATATGTAATGTTGACTGTGCGATCACTTGGTTTCTCGAGTTAATTTAGAGCTGCAAACCCAGGAATGGCAACAAAAAACTATTGAATTTTGCGGGGGAAGTATTTCGATTCTTAGATGGAAAGTATAAAGCATGTTCGTTGAAATTTAGTTGGTGAAAAATACTCTACTTGGTAGCTAACTGTGGATTACGTTTAAAGCTATTGCAATCATTCGGATCTTATTGTGCTTGTACTAAGTTGGTCCTTATGAGTATCTAAGACAGAATCATGAGAATGAAGAAGCGCAACAGAATGTAAAACGGGCTGATTTATCTTAAAATATATTATATCAATTCGCTGCACGTGAAGCAACAAAATGCATGAACATGTAATTTCTACTGCGATGTCACTCGAAGTTCTCAAACCGGATTCGGATAACAAGTCATCGTTACAGAATTTGTGTATCATATTTTAAGACGCAAACATTGTCTTTTGGGCGTTTTTGCGAGGCTTTAATGTGCTGGATTGTGAGAGGCTTTTGGAATGCCCGTGGGAGCAGTGTACATGTGTCATGGCCCAGTCATCAGAATTTGAGCCAGTTAGTGTGTTACAGAGACCTCGGCTCTTCCTGTTATCTGAAGACTTTATCATGGCAGTCATATGAAAGTTGGCGATTTTTGTTTTGGTAAGCAGGACCTTTATAGAATGACCTCAATACATTAAGAGTGAGTTACATTTTGCAAATGTACGGTGCCATCTCAAGAGGAAACGAAAGGAGCCCGTAAAAACTGAAAGGTTTCTGCTTGGTCTGACTGAAATACCCCGATTTGACTGCATTTGATGAATTTTATGCTGGCACAAAGTGCTGCTGTTTGCTGTTCACACCTTAACAATATCAACAAGAAACCGCCAGAACATGACTTCTGATGGAGATCTCAGCCCTTTTACTATCAATCTTCCAACAAGAAACAAGAAGTGTAGTCACTCTGTCATTAAGAGACTGCGTGGCAGATGCAGAAAGTAGCCCGAAAATCGTTACCCCATGCTGGTACTCAAACATTTGTTAACGGTATCAGATTGATAACTGGAAGAGCCACAAGGATAGTCTACCGATTTCAGTGACTGAAGGTAAGGCGCAGACCAGCACCCAGTCAGTATAATAATCGGACTCGCTGGAAAGGATGAAAAAGTGGGACAATGAGCTCAACAGCCCGATGTTTAATGTCACAAACAGACACACTCAGTTAGGTGACAATGAATTAGACCTCCTGCAAATTATCCTGTTAGTGACACTCTATCCATTCACCTCAACTATCTCCACCGCAGTAAGCAAAAGATTTGTACAGTTGTTCAGAGTTTGGAAGCGCCATCGACACTGTTGCGATTCGGTTTATAATATGTGGTATAAAATATAAGAATAAGCAATTTTTTCCAAGAAGCGTCAGAAGTCTAGACGCTAAATACATGTTTTCGCTTCCCTTGCTCGAGGTTGGACGAGTATTTCCTCCATTTTTCAATGGGATACAAAAAACCCCAGCGGCAGAGTAAACATATATCGCCGTTATAGTTGATTGCGTTGCTGTCACTGTTTGGCTGGCAACAGTCTACTTACAATAAAGCATCCTTCTTCATGTCCTTTGCTCTAATTTCTTACCCTCGGAGGTGCTGATTGTTCTCTTATCAACTGCCTGGTGTTCTGTTCTCCGAGCTTGAGTATTTGTCTGCAAGCCCTTCCCCAGCAATTGAGCCGCCATTGTCAGTGCATAGTAGGTTAAGTCGACTTACTGTGATTAAAAATACATCTGAACTCACAGTAGGGATCCCGCAAACCCAGGAGGTCATGGTAGCAAAACACCAACTGCCACATTGAAGAGACTAAGTTCGATTAATGGAATGGTGCAAAAGGTGCTGAGAACAATTTCGTTTGCCGAATCAACCAAATAGACCGTGACAGGTACCTAGTTGAACAAGTTGGATGGAATATTTCCATACAGTTGATGAACATAATGCAACCGCGCAGGAAGATCGATTGTGATACGGATTAAATCCATAAAAACATAAATGTCTTGGCACGTCTAAACACGGAAAAAACAAGAGAGCTCCTGAAAGCATGGTATTTGATCAAAAAATCGAAACTCACTAAACAGGAAAATTGAAAAACAGGGAACCGAAATGATGGGATAATATGGTGATGACGACACCGTGGCAACCAAACTGCCAAGTTCAGCGTACAGACCACCAGTCTTCTAAGTAACCTGACTCACCAACATTCCCCTTGATAGCACATTCATGGTTAGTTCCGTCCGCACATTTATAAATTTGACAAAAACGCTAGTACGAATGCCATGTTTTCTGGCGGTATACTTCTATGAACTGGAGCATTATGCGGTGACAAGTTAGCGTTTATCTGAAGGGATGTTACCTTTTATTTTATTATCTAGTTATTGCCGGGACAGTTACCAGTTTTCTTCGCTGAAGCAAAAAGGTTGTCATAAACGCAGTAACAGTGTCTGCACTCCGTGTGGTAATGAAGTAAAAGCGGTATTTGAGATCGTTCAAATGCTTTGGCAAAGTTTCGGTGATCAACATCTGCACAGTCGTTATAAACAAAACTTAAGTATGTTAGTTTGCCTCAGGACATGCCAAATATAGAACGCGCCAGCCAAACGTTCGATATTATTTCGTCCGGCCCTAAAAGCTGGCTGTAGCTTCATCTACTCTGCTTTATCGCCTACACTCAAGTCTTGCGTCAACCTCAAATGCTCCTTAGAAGAAAAGCGTAAGCAGATGTTCAACTTCTCACAAACAATTCCTATTTTTCGACTCCAGCAATTTCACCTGTTTACCTTGTCTCAGCAAGCAATTTGCCAGCATTTCCGGTGTTCACAAAAGGCTATCTTCGTCGTATTCCTAAACTACTACAGAAACAAAGACTTCAAACTGTTGAAAGCCATTTCGGAAACATTTGGAAGCTTTCGGGTACCGCTTCTAGAATTAGTTACCGTTCCAATCACCACTGTGAGTATTCTCAATCTCAGTTTTTCACACTTGTGCCATTTATTCCCTCCAAACACCTTGGACCGGTCGGACGGATTGATGTGGTATGTATCAGCAGTCACTTACAAAATATACATGAAATTAGCTGGTTCTAATGAAAAATCCATAGAAGGAGACCTTTAGTCCGTTGATATGATGTGAAATAAATGCCGCGACAAGGTGGCCTCTCACCAGTTCTGCATATGACTACGCGATTTGTACTTAACTGATGACAAGTATCATACAAATTTTGGTCCTTACAGATGCTGTCTTATTATTTCTAATGATCCTTCCTCGAAAGTTCAGAAAACTAACTTATCTGAACAATTTCTCCAGACAAGTGACATCTGACTTCCCATCAGATCTTGCCTGTACTTCTTGTTCAAAGCCTACGAAAAATAGTAGCTTCTCCTCACCACGTAGCGTCTCGATGCATCAAACCATTATATGTGTTCTAATCAGCTTGATACAGAATTATGAAGTTACACATATCCTCTGCGTCTGACATGTGACTGAGTAATTGATGAGCCCTGCGAGCGGAATCTCCTCGGATCTTACAAGCAAACGTGACGAAATGTCACCAGTATACACACGCTCACTTTAAACCCCACTCTCGTCAGTTGTTGTTGTGCCCTAGGAGGGCAGCTGATATCAGACCAGTAACCTATTGAAACCACACCTCCCTGTGGGCGATGGTTAATGCCACATTCTAAGTCTTTCTGACTATATCGCTGGTAGAGTAAACAGATTCAAGGGTTCACAATTTGTGACAACTTGCATGTTTACGAAAGGGACTGAGGAAGTAATTGAACTTACTGTCCTGATTTGATATAGAGAATCGTTTATACGAAGAATTGATCATTGAGCCAGTGCATCTTTGATAGTTCAAATAAGAGGCGCAAGACCAAGTTAGGATAAAGCACTTGCGAAAAAATGCAGCGATTCGAACAGCTGTTTCACAGTGTGCTAATTTCTGATACAAGTCAGCTTAACGCTTAATATGTATGCACACACATACTGGACCAAACTATGGATCAGAAATCCTGTCAGTTGTTCCTTTTTCAACTTTTCCTGTGGCAGGTTAAGCTCTAGTTCCATTTTACCATTGCAATGTTTATCGTTTGAGACGTTAAGTTTTGAAAAAAAACTTGGACATTGAACGTATTTTTGTAAAAAAGACGACAGTACATCATTTACGTAACGTATACATTTGATAGTTTGCATGTGTTTAGTTGTGATCAGGTCTCGATTTCTCACAGAACCAAAATTGCTTTAGTAGCATCAGTAGTTTATTTGATCAAGTAACATTTTTGGCACTTCATGATTGTACTCGATGCGACACGAGATAATCATGACTCCCGAGCCTGCATTCCTCCCTGAGAATAATACCAGTCTGAGGCAACTCGAGGATGCCATTTTATGATAGTCTAAATGTAGAAATGCTGCCAACGTATAAATAATCCATGTTGAAAGTTTAAGCATAATAAAAAGGATCATCTGTGAAGTCCATCACTCTTTTTCTTTTGGCAAAACCGTGAACAAGGATCATGAAAATTACGCAATACGATGCTCCTCTTATGGTAAGATTTAAATGTCAAGCAGTGTGCTACATCTGATTAACTGCAGGTGGTGTTACTGGAAAAAAGCAGAAAGCTGGAACCTACGCGATTCAGAAAGGAGACTTGTTCTGTTATCATGAAACAAGCAAACGTTTGCAAAAAGCGCCATGCTGACGTCAAACAGCATCCATGTCGCCTTAATTGAAATACGGGTTCAACCAGGGTTCAACCAGTCTCAAACCAAATATGAGCTATTTTCTGGCATTTCGAACCGCGAAATCAAGCTTTATTTATACTGGCCGTTGGCTACCCCAAAGCAGAGACTTTACCGAGAGAGCGAAGCGGTGTGACGAAATAATTAGCTGGAGTTTATTCATCGAGCGTTATATTGTCCAGTCTTGGGGGAATTATGGTTGAACCGTGATCACAGTGGCCTATCAACAACAGACACAGTGGAGGAACGTTAAATGAACAGGGACAAGCTGTATAGAATTCTACCGTGTTTTTTCAAGCTCAACTACAAAAATACGTTTACCTTTTCCCTTGAACACCCTGTTTGCTATACACCTGAGGGAACGTTTGCAAATCAGTGTGAACCTGTTTAAAAATTAACAGTTGGCAATCAGCCAATTCAGTTTATGTTCCAAGTTCTCCCTCATTCCCATCATTCTTTCTACTGTAGTCAGTAGAAAGTAGTAGTAGTAGTAGCGCCTGATGTGCGAGTCTTGACTGTGCTAGCGCCTACCGCACCTTGAAGAGCGTTCACCATTGTTTGTCCTTTCT
>NW_008751717.1:1090600-1118883 GCF_000715545.1 Opisthorchis viverrini | reverse complement strand
TTTGCTATACACCTGAGGGAACGTTTGCAAATCAGTGTGAACCTGTTTAAAAATTAACAGTTGGCAATCAGCCAATTCAGTTTATGTTCCAAGTTCTCCCTCATTCCCATCATTATTTCTACTGTAGTCAGTAGAAAGTAGTAGTAGTAGTAGCGCCTGATGTGCGAGTCTTGACTGTGCTAGCGCCTACCGCGCCTTGAAGAGCGTTCACCATTGTTTGTCCTTTCTTCGGTTGCTGGTCTTTAGACGCGTGTTTCCATACCAAAATCTATACATACGTTGGGATTCACCTCATCAGACTGGAACTGTCCTTGGCACGATTTCGAATGAGGCGTTTCTCTCTTTTCTCCCATATTCTGCGGTTACTCTTTCGCATTCATCGCTTGCATTCACTTTTTATGTTTGTGACCATGTTCTCCAAAAATAAATGATAATAGTAGTCAAATTATACACTTTTGTGAGGTGAACGAGGGAATAGCCTGATCTACAAACATTTCTTTTAATGATTTATAGCTGCTGATCAGAAAACCGATTTTCAACTCGTCCCTGATCTCAACTCTGCAGCACAGCCTTACCCATTTTCAAAAAGCAAGTCCACCAAAGAGAAGAAATGATAGAATCCAAAAAATATTTTATTGAAATGATCACAACTTTCATTCAGAAAGCTGAACATTTGAAGGCAGTTAGTTGGTTAATATGTAGCTACCCTTTCGCCACATACATGATTGTACAGGTCACCGCCGCTCGCTGGATCAGGAGATCTTTTTTTTTCCTTGCACTCACAAATCACGCTACAATCGTGACTAACTTGACTACACAGCTCACAGTCAAGCCCTTGAGCCCAAGACCTCGTTCTTTTTTCCCTAATAGTACAAACCACGATACACATCCGATATCGACTGTCTACCGTCTGATACGGTAGCAAAAGGTCATGTGCTGACACCGCACCCACGCAAACGTCCTACAAACGTCCCACAGCAACACGACACAACTCAACAGAGCTTCGCACGTCGCCCAGCTCCGAGCAGAGCCGCTCAGGATTTTTACGGCGTTTCACTCACGGATATCCAGGACTACGTGTGGCTGTTACAACAGCGAAGAAGACACGAAACCTGCATCCGGATTTATCAAACTGTACCTGCAAAACGATAAGTCCCTTGTTTGCATATATATCTATTGTAATAATTTTACTCAACAAGCGGACATTGTTAGTGCTCCCCGTTTTCTCGTTCGTATAACTAGTTTTCGGGTTCCGTTAGAGCATTAACAAATACAAGCGTAACTTCCCTAAAACATATTGAAGAAACTAACGAGTACAGTTTCAAAATGTCTGAACTGGAGTTGGTAATTATACACGTCGAACGTGACCAGTCTTGAAATTCAAACCACTTTAGGCTTTCACGTGAATGGGCTCATCAGGTGAATAGGAGAAATTTAGTCGCAAAGCGCTTAGGTAATTTTTTTTTACCGTTTTCCAGCGGTTCCTTCCCAGAAAATTCTCGTATTCAGAAATTTCAGATATTTGTTTCAGATTGTCCTAGCCTGTTTAATTCAGGAGAACAACAGAGCATGGCTTCTACTTTTTCACGTTTAATGATGACATTTAATCTATGATTTTTATGTTGCAAAAATTTTGATCTTGATTTTGTGTATTCCAAGACATGCTGGGTGGATGCGTGTGGATTTGAAATTATTTAACTAATTCCCACAGCATGGTTCAACCACTTCCAATAAACATATGTCTTTGCTGTTTGTATCTAAACTATACTTGCTTAATATCTAGTTTTTGACCACATTCTAGACAATGGTTCAGAATGAATTTTTAAGCCCGTCGAAAGTGAAACAAATGACACTTTGAGCTAAAAGCGTGCTAATGCAAGAAATAACATGAGTAGTCAGAAAATGTTAGTGAGTATTCCCAGTAAACTAATCCTGCCTGATTTCTCGTCTTTTTTATTTACTCAAATATTTCTTGGCGGAGAGAGCCCCCATGTCACAGTTTTGAGATGGGTGGGGGAAACGATGAAAGCAACACAGCCGTCATATTTCCTGCTGCAACAAAAGATGTTTTCTAGCCTCCAACTATTGAGGCTCTCCAATCTGATTTTTACAGATTTCCTAAAGTACTTCCTGTTAGAGGACAAGAAATATATTCAAAAAGGACCGGTTACTCTTTCTGTGGTTAGAAAAAACTTGGTTAAGTTAAAGGCATGTTTTACTGCTTTCAAGTGTGGTAGAATGATGTGTCCCTAAACGTACTACAAATAGAAGCTACCTGTGGGCCAGAGTAAGCTCAAAGTTCAGACTTAGAATACGAACGTCAGGAATACTTAGGTCCATTATAATTGTTTCAGCTGACCTGCAACTGTTATGTTATAGATTAAAGATGGTTAATTGTCGGCAGAGGGGAGTGCTTGCAAGCTCTGCATTGAGTAGTGCTCTTGAGCGTGGGTCATATTTCTGCTCCGCAGATATAGTTATATAGATACTTTGAAGGTAAACATCCATCCTCGCCCTCTATAAATATATGCTGAAAAGTACAATTCAGGGGAAAGTGACCGAGTAACAGAAACGGTGTGGTCGTCACGACGGCAGGGTCTATAGTCACCTTTGTAGGATTGACCAATCACAATGAAACTTCCTCGGACGTCGATTGGTCAGTTGTTTCGGACAGCAGAATAGGCTATGTCCGTCTGCTATCTTCTCGTGCTGACACCCTCAACAGCATGCGGCCAATTGGTCAACACGTAAACGACCTCAACGAGAAACGGTGGAAGCAAATCTAGTGCACTTTGTTCAGTACTTCGAGGTGATGCAGCATGCCACCTCAAATAGGCCAATGTGTTCTGCCTGACTGAATAAGTTGAAGGAATATGCCTTGTTTGCTAACTGTGATTACATTTTTCTACTCCATACTGCTGACATCAGCGACTCATACATTGGATTATACTACTTACGTGAACTTAGCTAAACAGGAATATAACGAACGGGTGCATTTGTGGAATCCCCCACCCCCAGACGGACTCAAGCCAGATTTCAGACCCTTTCAACTATTTGATTTAACACAGATTGAATCAGTAAGTCAAGAACTGTTGCAGGTCATCCGAAAGAAATATCCAACGGGGAACTTCAAGTGGACTACTGTCAGTCTTACAAGCAACAAAGGCCTCAAGAAAAGCTATGTGCTTTTAGGTGGATCAGCTCAACGGTCTTCCACATTTGACACTGACATTTCCGTTAGCCCCCGCGAGGGCGGAACAATGTTTTTATGCGAGTTTGAATCAAAATTGGTGAACGAGAACCCACTAGGATTTGGTTCAGGAAAAAATGGATGTAGAATACTCCCACCAGGTGCTAAGAGTACAAGCGAACACGAATTTTTGGGATCATCAAGCAGCGCAATTACCCTAAGTGATGACCTGAGTGTACTAGCCTACTGCGATCCATTGTGGCGCGCTCAGTCACAAGTTCCCGTTGGAAGATGCTTTCTGAACACTATACGTAATGGTCAAGTGGACCGCTCCATAGAGCTGTCAGAGTTTTGTCAATCTGGTTTGACAGTAGCAACACCCTGTATGGCAGGACACAGCGTGGCACTCTCATCAAGGAAAACATCAAAACCAGAACCGGACATGAAACGTCTGCTTGAAAACATTCGTTTGTGGATTGGTGAGCCTCTGTCTGTGCCTGATGGAAGAATAGAGATTGTTACTGACCCTTTTGGAAGTGCTGTTGTCACGACCGTCAACAGGCCGGACCCAATGGGCAACTTGTCATTTGGCTCCCATTTCGGATTCAGAATAGTTGATGGAGTTGCAACAGCACCACAAATTTTTGACCTGTCTGACTCACACAGCGTTAACACCGCTCAGTTAATTGGTATTGAAAAAGAAGGCCGGGGTACACGGCATCTGAACTACATAGATTGGGTTGGGGGAGTAAATTCCACGGATATGTTTACCGGGTTTGGTATGTCCATGGTGCGCATCACCTTTGGAAAATTTGGGCAAATTGCCTTGGTCGTTGGAGCACCTTATCATGGTTCTCCCATTGATACGGATGCGAGCAATAAAACTCTTTTTGTCAATCGTGGAAGGATTTACCTTTTTTGTCCTCAGTCAACTTCACCTACGGAAGAGGCCGGTTTTATTTTGTACAATGACTACATCGACGGATCAGCAAACACAAGTTTTTTGGGATTTTCACTTACGGCCCTCAGTAAACCGAGAGCCGATGGCTCGGTTTTGATTGCAGCTGGTGCTCCTGATCTTGACAATCGCTTCGGATATGGCCAGGTCTACATTTTGCGCATTTTACCGGACTGTAGCTTTGACAAAGTGCCTGTGCAGATCGTACAAGGGTCACTAGGCTCTTTGGATTTTGGAGCTATTCTTCCAACCGATGGTGTGGACATAGACTTTAATACCTGGTCAGACTTTGTGATTCCAACATCCTCAGAAGCGTCTTCATCAGCACCAACTTCTTTGTATGTGGTCGCTGCAAGACCAGTACTCCAAGCTGAATGTCGTTTCACTTTTCCACCGTGGCTTTCAATTCGTCGAATATTAACCGGTGATTCAATCCCCATTACTGTGTCAGTTTACCTGAGTGGTAGTGACGGTACAGGTAAATCTGAGGGTTTCATTCAAAGTGTGTTTGATGACCAGGAAGCTCGCCGTCTGGTTCACCAGATTGCATCAGACTGGAATGCAACGAGTGGAAGTGCGCAACGTTTTAAACTTCAGGGTCGTCCAAGAAGCAATATGGACCGCACACAAAAACAGCTATCCGTTGATTTCATTCTCGTCGCCCAAATGGATGTGCAAGATATGTTAGACATAGAATCCCCTACAAAAGGATTTTTTGTCGGCTATCGTTTCCTGCAACCATGTCCCGGATATTCCCAAACCATCGATGAAGATGGAACTTGCTCCGATGGTGTGGGGATTAGGCGACCTCTTATCAATTGGTCCCGTTGTGTAACCCTGATCCCTCTTGCTCGATTTGTTTGCTATCCTCATGAAAATTGTGAGAGTGACGTTCACATCAATGTCACACACCAATTATACACAAAAAAGTCTTCAGAAGAGAAGATTCACATGGTTCAAGAGGAGACTTCGGAAGGAAGTATTGTGCAACTGGTTGATTTAATTTATGGAGATGCGGATTATTCAGAACCTGGACTGTTGATAAAATTGTACAACTATGGTCCCACGTTTGCCGGTGGGGTCTGGCTGGAGTTGCAATTCTATGGGAACTTGCGCTTTTCCCGTCTACAAGCTTATGAGACAGAGCAGGACTTATCTGTTGGTTTGGATGCAAACATACGCGTGGATGTGACGGCTAACGAGACTTGGGCCGCTTGTTACTTAGACAACCTACCCGCCCCAGATACTGCGGATGTGATGCACAGAGAGAATGTCCCGGCGGTGTGGTTTTTGAAACTTTCCACCTACTATCCAAACTACACGTTAGCTGGAATAAATTTCACTTTGGGTGCCGGAGTGACCATCAAAGTTATTACGGGCACTCCAGATCCTGTCTTGAGGGATAACGTGGTGCATGTAAAGTACCGCGTCATCAGTGATCCTAAGCTCAGATTATCATACGGCCCCGACCCCGTTACCAGCCGTATGGACAACCGTACAAAGCCGGTGTTTTGGGGTTCTGGATTCCAGAGACGCGTGGATGTTGATGAGATTGGTCCCAGAGTTGAACACACTGTTCAAGTGGAATATATGGGACCGACAAGAAAGTTAACAAATGTGACAATTCGGATGTCTGTACCCATTGCGCTCGCCATGTCCGATCGAGAAGGTCTTTTGGACGCATATGTTGTGTACATCTTCCCAGAGATTCGAGCAAGTGTGGATGGTATCGGCGGACTTCAGTGGATTGACCTGGCTCCGAAGTTAGTTGCCAAGGAAGGCAACGCTGGAGGCCAAAGAATAGGTGTTTGCACAGTGCTGAACAGCAACGAAACACTGAACCCTTTGAATATGATTGGGATGGATATAAGAAAAAGTGAGTCTGCTTGATTTGGTAGGAAGAGATACGAAAACTAATTATCTTTCCCATAAACGATTTGAGAGTCTTTTGAGTAGAGTACCGTTGATCCCCAACCAAAGGCATGGAACTTGTGCAAACTGAGTGGTCATTCTTTGATCATATCTTATGAGAAGCATTTCAGGTGGCGTCACTAACTTTCAAGGGTAACTTATGGCAGATATGGAACCAATCAAACTTCGTTTACATAGCAGATTAAATTACCGCGCAAAGCCAGTTGTGTAGTCACCACATCATACATTTGTTAAACGTTTTGCCTAAATTTGGCTGCAGAATCTGGTCAGTTGTCCAGTCAAAGCGGTTTGCTCAAATGTGGGGTGCTAGCGGTTAGAAGCTCGTGCTTAAAAAAACCACTATCTCTCTTTTACGTTTATTCAATCGGTTCTCACTCTGATGCATCACTACCAAGAAACGTAGTCTTGATTGACAGACGGCAAGTCTTAAGCTGAGTTCTAGCAAGTCACTTGGGTGCAAGCCTAAAGGCATTCGGCTGGAACTGCTATCAGCTGAGCCCTTTGTTTCTGTCACCTCATCGTTTACGATCTCTCCCGAATATAGAAGTGGCTTTCCTAATTGAGCACCACTTATCGGGCCTATAAAGAGCACAGATTCAAGTGTACTGCAGCTAGACCAATCGGGCAAGGCATTTATAACAAGCTGTGGGAGCCTAAATACTGATGAGTACGAAAACTTGAGCTTATTTTTTGTTGACAACTTGCGGTCAAGAGTGTTTAGTGAGGTGTGTTTACTCTGATTTTCACCGTTTTGTTTAAGGGACACGATAATGCTATTTAGCCTATTCTCGACTGCACATGATCTCAGTTATTTTACACTTTGCAACACGTTTCACTACATTTTGCATTCTTAGATCCGCAATACTTAGGATGCTTTACGTTGCGAAGCATCCGTTGAAGCATACCCCTCAGTCACCTGTATGGAAATTACAATAGTCCTTTTAGTTTTACTTCAAATGACTATTTATAACTATTGGTGAATAGCAAATTCTTTGGGTAACTCTGAGTTCATCCTAAAATAACTTTGATGTGGACAAAGAATGTAGAGAGGAGACGTTGAAGAAAATAATAAACTGCTGGTGAGTGACTAGAGCCAGATGAGAATGTCTGTTAAGGTCAGATTCCTATAGGTTATCCCGGAATACCCGAAACCTACTAAGACCCTCAAACTCCACCAAATACCAACCAGATAGCCAATCGGCACCCTTCGAAATACAACGCAAGGCCTTTGTACTTTTGAACCCTCTCAGTTGCGGTAAAGCTGTTATGTTTCCTTGTTGGCGACGCTTCATCCAACACGAAGGCAGTGGAGCAGGGAAAACAGTCAGATATAGCGCTGTCCAACCCCTGGGTGAAGCTGGTGAACAATCGGCATTGCGGCACAAAATTATGGAAGCTTGCAAGATAGGATGCAGAACCCCCCTCCGAGAATCCCCCAATTGAAGGCGTATTCTGGCCCGTCCATTTAGATGCCCTTTTTGCACCCAGCACATACTGGAGAGCGCGCCAACCTTGACCTTCCTCAAGAGAAGACGACTGAGTGTAAAAGAGTCAAGAAACTATGCTACCAGCATTTTTTCAGAAATTCAAAAATACTAGACAAAATTAGCCTGAAAGCAACGGTTTGCCCCTCACCAGAATGTGGACAAAACTCATGTACCATCCCGATTTCCCGGGCGTCCAAGCATTTTACCAGTTTGTTCGACTTTTGTTTACCTTCTTACGCGTTTCACGACTCTAGGTAAATACAACTTCTTAATGGTGGAAGTTAACATTCCCGATTAAAATTAAAAGAATCCTCCGTTCCTATTTTTTCAAACAAAGCTGCGGTTACAGATACACCACACACCGTTGGATTTTCCTAAATTACTTAAACACGAATGACTGAGGAGCTCTGGGGCCAAGTTACGTTAGCGTTCGCGGCAAACGTGTCTTAAACGTGCATAAAGGCGTACTAATCCTCATCCCTGTCTCATTTTGAACACTAAGATAATGAATTTTCAAACTCTTACACAGATCCCATAACACCTAACCGATTAAAATCAACTAACTCGAAATGTACTGAATGTACTGAATGGATTTGTGAGACAGGCCGGACGTGACGGGCTACTTGGGTTAAACGTTGCTTTTCATAAAGGTTTTTCCGGCCTCCACCCTGTCTGGTTACTGCCTAGGATGGTAATAATTTACTTTTAAACTTCCGGTCTACTTGTTAAGCAATGGGTATTTCGACCGATGGAAGGAAAAATTTCACATGTATCCCATTTTGTCACCAGTGCACGGGACCCACTAATGAAGGACAAGTCAGAGGTTATTGATTAAAATTAATACACGCTACAATCTGCTGAGAAGTAAACTTACTTAATAAACCCAGTTCAGTGTAGTTCAGTAACGAAGAAGAATGAAGATGGGTACATACCAGTTTGTTGCATGCTGAATCTGCATTCAAGGTAATCGTGCTTGCCTTTTGGCACGTAGATTTCAAACACATTTGATATCAGATTCCATTTACGTCTGGAACAATGAATTAACGTATTAAACATTTTGATTAACCGTTTTGTAGCTTCGAAATAAGTGGACCAATGTATTTAAATATATATTCATTTGGAAGCTAATAGGGCAACAGATGCGAACGATACTTTCTTCAGGAGGGATATCGATCGGACGTGACATACTTAGGACATTAATTAACTACATAAACTTAATGACTTGGTTAACATGCATACTTGACCCAAGTTACTCGGCTTGCTTACTTGCACAGTTGACACATACACTGGCTGAGTTATGTCAAACTTTATTATGTAGTGAGACCAACACACTCATGCTACAGCAAATGGCGTGAATCAGCATAACCATCCGACTGGTTTCAGGGCTTGTGTTGTCAGTCGATCCTTATAATAAGGCATCTACCTTAAGGAAACCCTTGAAAAATGAGAGGTTTCGGTTCTTACGGCGAATACGACAACGCCTGAAACATCCACCAAAATGCACGTTCAACGGGATTTTTGAGACCAGGTTTTTCGGCAGTATGAACCCTCCTTGATAGCAAAACCCTTCGGTAAGCGGACAAGAAACAATTTTCTGATGACAAATAATATTCCGGTGCGAACCATACGCCTGCCGTACACCTGACTGAAAGTAACAAATGACTCGAAGCCAACCACCAAGCAATAAGCGACTGTCATTTCTGAATGGAAGCAGCTTCACTAATACTGATACACTACATGTGTGTAATCCTTTTCCTAAACAGATAAGTTGTAGGTCTTGGCGAATCAAATAAGGCGGTTTGAAGAGCTTGTATACATGTTGTCAGGTATGGCAAATAGTTAAAAACTGAAAAGATGTCACCGAACAACCTAATGAAACACCCAGTACTCGAAAAATTTGAGTCATTCAAGCGAATGCATCCCCTAAAAGGTTGGAGATGCGCCTGACGGTCTTCCACACTAATATGTTTCCTAAGTATAGGAAATCTACTAATTAACTGATATTCTCCGTGTGTTAAATTTATGTTTGACCTCACATACGTTTGAGCGTAACTGTTCGATATCCCTGTTTAGGTTCGAATTTAGGTTGATCGCTAACCTCAAGTTGGATAAGGAACTGTTTGGGAGATGCGGAATACTTAATTGTGAAAAGGGAGGAGTTCCCAGTAATTTGAAGCGGGTTCATGCACATAGGCTGGCTAATACCACCATAATACCCAAGTAATGACGAATTGTTTAAATGAGCTTACTCGTACTTCCAAATGGCTCATCCAACAGCGTCCATGAAATGGTGCATGACCTTGTAGCAGCTGGCAGATATTCTACATTGCGTCTGATTTTTCCTTACACGTGTGGAGTTCATCTAAGCGTACCTTGGATAGTAGATCAATAAACGAGTTAATCCGTCCAACTCAGATAAATCATGAAATTATTATTATTATGAAATTTTCACAATTTCACAATTCCCCAGAAGGTCCGTACTTGGCAAAAAACTACAGAATAACCTTTGTAAAATGTTCTTGCTTACAATTGGGGCGGATGTTTTGTTACCTGTCTTCAGTACGTGCAAGTTGTACTCGAAGGCGCAATGTTATTTTATGCTCTCACCGTTTGTATCGAGCAATTTTTCCGCTTAGTTGTACTGACATCCCAGTGTACCATAGATATACATGGTATTGAACCGAGCTGTCGTCTAAAAACGAATATAGCCCGTATTCGTATGTATTAGTGGAAATCTGTCAGCCAGAATGCTCACAAATAATCGATGTCTGATGACGATATACGCACTATGGCTAGCAGAAAATGCGCGTTTCACTTGCGTGCGAATGTGAATTTTCGTTTGCTCTTGATTGTCCCACACATCCAGATAACCTAAATGCAGCAAAACTGGATCGGACTGCATTCCCGCAGTTTGTGTATCTTGTGACGCCTTGCTTTATTTTTGACGAGCTAATGATTAAGTCAACTGATTTAACTAACTGGAAATATGAGCATTTTACACATGGTCCAGAATGACAAACATCCTAACGGACCGGTGTTTTCGGGTATAATGAGTCGATTTCTTTACCATTTGATACAAATTCGTTAGTTGAAACAAACTTTGGCGAATACTTAAAGGGCGAAAACTCAAGAATGGTCACGAAATTCAGAAAAACATTAAAACCGTATAAAGTATCAAGTTGTAAGCGCGGTAGGCCCGTTTAAGATTGAGCAGGATTTTGTTACTCGGCTACGAAATTCCACTCATGTGGATGAATAACCCCTGTGTTGTGGCTGAAATTTCAACAGTAATACCTCCCAAAAGAAAAGTTGTTATGCAGAATTTCCTTGATCCTCCGTCATATAATACACATCACGACTGTCAACAAACATTGTAAGAACTCTTTCTGTTTCGGTATCTCTCCTCAGACTATTGCAGTTCAAACAATATGTAGCATGCTTGCTGCTCGAAGGTGTATTCACAAAAAAATTTCTCCCGAACCGGCCAATTTTCGGGTTGCTCGAATGCTTACAAATTACCAGCATGTAACTATTTTGGCCTTCCCAGATTCTGGCTATCAGATTTTTCCTCTCTTCCACTTATATAATGATGCTAATGGATTGTACTCACAATAAAGTTAACGCAGTCGATTCTTCTAGCTTGTCTCAAAATGGGTTTTCTGTTTTTCGTAAAACTGGTCTCGCGGCTGGATTACATTACAACTGGATTGTATGAAGTGCCATACACAAAACCAGCAAGAAACATGGATGTTTACTTCTGTACAAGGAAGGGAAATTCAGCCCGTAATAAAACACATGGCTAAATTGAAACTGGGAAAGTAAGAAAGCACTGTTTCACCAGTTACGTTGCTATTGAACTCTCACTATTCCAGAATATACGCAGCACTAGGTGGGAATTTAGGATATCAAACCATAACAAAGTTTTGAAAGACATTTAAATGAGGCGGATCACATATATTATTGTGATATGATAATAATATGTCATAATATAGCGTAATATTTAGCATATATAACATAATCTATGATCATAATATGATAATAATATATATATATATATATTATCAATAAATGAGTGAATAAATATAAGTGTATATTTATATTTATGAATCAATCCTCCCACAAACATCTAGATTATGCAAATAACTACTTCGCCTTGATTGTGTGCAACTCATGGTACTACGACCTTCTCAGCTGGTCGTCAGTAAACGTAGTCTCGACTCTGTATAGTTTTGCCCTATAAAGCATGTGATTTTTCACGATATGGTTTGGTTTGCGTGATTCGCCACAAAGATTGTGCATGAATTCGATCTAGGTTTTCTATATGCTGCCCACATACCTCTCATGTCTGGCTGCCGTGGAAATTTGCAGACAGTGTGGTAGTACGATGAAAGGTAACGTTTGTGTCAAACCGCAGATGGTGGTCGAAGCCCTCAGCATTCGGCATTAGCCCTCGGTATTTAGGCGTTTAACCCATCATTGATCAGTTGGTCGCCGGATAGACTACGGTATTCTGAGTCACGCTGCCATTGCCCCGCAATGTCCCGATTGCTAAATTTTTCGTGCCATTACAAATACCTTGGAATACTTGTTGGAAGCAGGACAAAACGGGATTCTGTAGATTCGAACGTTGTCGTAGGACGCTGTAATTCCGCCTAAAAATACACACTAGTACATTTGTCATAAAAACTGACACTGTCAGGTAGCTGTGTGATTCGAATGGGTGATTAACAGAGGATATTAAATAACACACTTGGATTTCTTGGGATCTTCGTGTATAGTGAAGTTGAGCAGAACCCTAATAAAGTTAGGGATATAATGTAAATTTTACCCATTCAGGTACCAATGTTGCAAATTGCGGGCAGTTTCCCAAAAACTTGAATATTATGCTTTATCCCAAGATAAAAACACTGACAATATTGACAAATTTATTGAGTAAGACTTCTCCGGGGTGACGGCCAAAGCGTATTCTCTGTTCGCTTAAGCAAAGACCTTGGAGAAATCAACGAACAGAACATATGTCCCTTGGTTTTCTTCGGAAAATCTCCGCTGTATTTGTTACATCGTCAAAACTAAACCAGTGGTACTCTTTTCATTCTGAAATTCAAGCGATCCTTTCAGATGAATCGCTTGTTTGAAGAATGTCCATGTTAGGACGATTTGGTCCGGTGCGAGGAAGGGTTTTATCAGCATTAAAATGCAGGCTTACTCTAGCGTAACTCTATGCTTTCTGTCGACTTCCTTATTCTTGGAATAAGGGACTTATGTCACTGTTCTCTTAGCTAGGTGTGAATGGTATAATACATCGGTTGGATAATATTTGAGAAGTGTAACCTGTGTAGGGAATATGGTTTTATCCGGATGCAGCAAAAATTAGGACCGTTTCTTGTTTTGNAGCGATCCTTTCAGATGAATCGCTTTTTTGAAAAATGTCCATGTTAGGACGATTTGGTTCGGTGTGACGAAGGGTTTTATCAGCATTAAAATGCAGGCTTCCTCTAGCGTAACTCTATGCTTTCTGTCGACTTCCTTATTCTTGGAATAAGGGACTTATGTCACTGTTCTCTTAGCTAGGTGTGAATGGTATAATACATCGGTTAGATAATATTTGAGAAGTGTAACCTGTGTAGGGAATATGGTTTCATCCGGATGCAACAAAAATTAGGACCGTTTCTTGTTTTGGTATTGCCAATGTGTTACAATGAATGCCAAGGACACCGTCCGAAATCTCTCCACGAACCTCTCTTACATACCGATCGGTGGTATTTTAATTTGTGTTTGCGAATGCATTTGAGTGCCATATTATTTTTCACCTAGATACACCCTACTTGCTGGTACGGTTCACGGGCTGAAATGCGGACTGCAAGTTCATTACTCCAGAAACTTTGTACCACCGAAACAATGCCATCCAAATCTGGTTTAAAGTATAACACCGGAGTGGTAGCCTCCTTAAACGTCGACTCAACGCATTGTTTATGCACTGGACACTAGAAAACAATCCTATATTGCTAATTTACCAATTACGCAGGCCAAGAAAACCTCGATTAAAATTTAACTCTTTTGTGCCTATATACCTTAAATGCTATTTTCACACATGCAGCACCTTCTCGCAAGACTTGATTTTTATGGTAATTATAGCTGAAGGAGCCTTCTGACTGAAAGTTTTGTTGCCAAACTCGAAGCCACGCGAACTCAGTAGAGTTCTGATTTTTCATAAATATCACAGCCCCAGAACTCTGTATACTCTTTCTGCAGGCACAACTACATTGCTTACTGTTTCCAACTCTGTATGCAAACTAATATCAACTAAATTTTCTGACGTTGGTTCTGTAACAAGAAAACTAAGCTTTCTCATCTCATATTTTGTTAACGATGATATCTCATGTCTTTGAATAACGCAACATAGCGTTTCCGGGTCGTTTTAACTGTCGCGTGACATTAGAATTTATTGATTTGGAACTATTGAACAAACAATAAGACATCTCTCTTCTCCTTATCAAATGGTACAGCTCATCGTGAAACGCCATTCCTGAGCAGAATCAAGGCCAACAAATGATAACACGAACAAAATAAATCTTATGGGTACAGATCACGCAAGTTCCAAGGCATAAGATGGCCTATGCTTCAAGTGGATCAGTGGGTTGACGAACGCACCAGGCTTACCTGAACGTCAGTGTGACTTAACAGAATAAAGCGTAAGACAGCGCGGAGGATTGTAAGCAGATCACGCAAGTTCCAAGGCATAAGCTGGCCTACGCTTCAAGTGGATCAGTGGGTTGACGAGCGCACCAGGCTTACATGAACGTCAGTGTGACTTAACAGATTAAAGCGTAAGACAGCGCGGAGGATTGTAACGGCAACGATTCTGCTGCTGTCGGTCCGAATAGCCCATTAGTAGGACCTTTCAAGGAGGACCGGTGAACGAACACGAAAACTTTGAATGTGAGTGACTTGGTAGACAAATTTCGAACTACGCTCTGATCGAGGGACTCACGAGATCTTTGAATACCCACTTGACTTTTTAGACTGAGGGACAAATTTTTGAAAGTTTCAACTCGGAAGTTTTTGCGGCTTAAACATGGATAATTTCATGAGAATTTGGGCTGTCTTCAAAATTATATCATGACGTGTATATGTATTTTAGTTAGTATAACGCAGGTAACGAAGTAAAAAAGAGCACTGCATCCTGATCTTTCTGTGGCGGAGATCTCAAAACGAAGACACGTGGGATAGCCTTGTTAAAGTGCCAAAGATTCTCTCAAGTCCAAGCTAGTTCTTATTAGAATGGACCTCAGTCGTGGCTAACCTTGGATGCATAGAGCATATTGGTGGACACCGCAAATAGAGATGCATACGCATGGACGCCTACACATGTGTATATACGGTAAATAATAAAGCCATGAGTAGTTTTAGGACGGGATATTGGCCTTGTGGATGCCGCTTACAAAACAACCGCCGTGCTATTGGTTACCGCAGAAAAATCAAACGGACCAGTGAGATGACCGCACTGCCCTGATAAACTCACACGCAAACAGTTGCCCTAATTAGGGTGTTTGATCAATCGCTTCCGGCGCAGTTTCGCATCGAACAAAGAACCCCTTCACTGAGAGAAAAAACATCGTTCATGCTCTGTTGTCATGTGCGTGTTGATGCGGCACACTGGTGTGGCACTCCTTAGTAGATGAATGATCAATTACCTTATGTCTGACTGACCATGTGCGCAGCGATGAGGTTAGCACACCTACTGAGTCATGGCTAAAGTGGTTAAATAGAGCCCTGTGAGCAACGTCTACTACTGGGTAACGACCAACAACTTTGCTAGGTACACTCTGGAACTTTGACGGATGTTCAGTGGTCTTTGAATCCTTGATGTTGCTCAGACTAGTGACCTCGACCATTTCAGCATTGCCAATGAGTTTGCTGGCCTGAAAGGAGCGTGTTTTGTTGTTTTTGTTTTGTTGGTTAAAGAACTCCATACCGTTTGCTCTTGTGGGTGTGCCTGTAAATGGTCTTTTTCTAAGATCGATGATCACTACTCGCTAGGAGTGAACAAATACCGAACGAGGAACGAATAAATAGTTACCGTGGTAGCAGCTTAGTCGTTGACAATGGACAGACAAAAAATTGGTTCTGGAAACAAATACAGTCTGAGCAACATGTAAACGTTCTCATATGAATAGCTGGAACTTCTTTGGCATTATTCCATGATGTCGGACAACGAAACTGACAGGATTGCTAAATTGTTTGATTTCTTTTTAAGTAGAGTGAGGTTACTTCTTCATTACAGTTCCTGATCAGGGTTTAATACTGTTACTCGCGTTCTAGACAGGAGATTTCCAACTCTCGCTTTTCAGTAGTGTACTTTTTGGGCGCTTTTTGATGTTTCACACGCATTCAGTATAGCGCTTTTGTGAGAAAAATATACACAGTACAAAGAGCGTTGCAAATTGTTACAACTACTCTGCTGGTACAATTGTGAGTGATGTGTAGCCATCTTCCGATAGTATCCGGAACCCTTCGGACGTTTCCAAATGCTGTAAAGGCAGTGACTGCATGTTTTTGTTCCAAAAACTGGAATGCCTTAAGTTGAAGTCTCTAATATTTGTCTCTCAGCTCTTACCGGTTCTCCAATAATAATAACCACGAGGGTCTTAAAAAGTTCGGAAAACCCTTTCATGTTTGTCCCATTCAGGTTTTTTCCTCAAGACAAATAAAATATCCAAAACCATCCCCTCGGTTCATCGCTTTTCAACTTTTGTTATGATGTTGGGTAGCATGGAGAGGTGGCTGGTTTCAAATGTCATGCATCCTCATTGAGACCTAATTGGCTGCTGGTTTGTTGTTCGCAGTCAAGATCAAATCCCACACAAGTCAAACAATTCTTGATCCAGCGAATCCTCAGTAGACCAACAGGTAAAGTAAGCTGAGGTAGTGGGGTAGAATAGAACTTTCAACCGTCACACATGTCCAAAGACTACCACATACAATGCAGGCAAACGGTCTGAAAGGGGATGTTTGCTAGTATCTGATTCAAAATACTACTTTATTCTCCATCATTGAAGACGTACGCTTAGATGAGTTTAGGGGCATTTGATTGAAGGTTATTCTGAAAGACATACGACAATACAGGTATGTAAGTGTCTGTCAGTATAGCAACATCAGTATTTTGGTGTTCCTTGCAGAAGAAGCTCTGAAAAATGCTTCAGTGTTTTGACAGACGGAGGAGTTGATTGGTCCGGAAAAATCGTGCCTTCAAGCTTTCCAGCACTTCGGAGGGCTCATCATATTCTGCAAGCTTCGAATAACGCTCTTCACTCTGAATTACAACAAACCGAGCCTGTTGACGACATTTTGATGCAGCGTCTTTAAGAATGTGAGCGGTTTCGTGTTTCAGCGAATCTGGTAAATTCTGCGGCGTACTGGCCTTGTTTATTGTACCTACGGTTGCTCCAAAGAGCCGAATTTTATGACTTTTCCCTCTTTTGGACCAAGCAGAGGAGTGTTCCGATACCTGTATGCCACCTACATCAGTGCACTGACTTCCATTCTGGTGTTTCAGTAGACAGTATAAACTGCCAATCAAACGACAGGTGATCGACGCTGACACATTCACCTGACGAATCCTAACCCAGACAATAGGGACAGAGGATTGCTCTTCGGGAATGCTCAAATCCTCTCATCATCATTTTCGCTCCGTTTTCATCTGTCCGATACATAGATAACTACTCTCGTGTCAAGAGCACTGTAGTTTGAGAGGGAAAAGAAACTAACCGATCAGACATTAAGGGGGTAGCTGGGAAATACTTTGATAAGGGTCACATGCGTACGCAATGCGTGTTTTATAAGCTTCAAACGTTCTGGAGCCCAGCCCAAAGTCTGTGTCAGTACGGTTCGAAGAAAACCTAATATTTTCACCCAGTTCGACCATAAAAGCTAACGTCTACCTGACTAGGTTTTATTTCGACAGGAACCTCAAATGCACATAAATGAGTGATAGTCCAGAACCACTACGCTGTTTGCATTCAAGTAGCCCATAATTATCACCCAGAAACAATTGTTATTTGCTTCAGTTTATGGACTGTCAGCGTGCTTTTGAGAAATATCCTTGTCAAGCCAATCACTTCATGGAACACTTGCTCCCATACATATCACGTGTTCCAGAAAGCCGATGAATGCATTGAAATCCGCAGAGTCTCAAAGTCTGTTCTCCGATATTTTCAAGTACAAAACTAACGGGTCAAAAGAATGTCATTCATGCCATCAGCCAGTATTACAATCCGAATGTAGACCAGCCTACCTGAATACCTATTTGCAAGAATTTTGCAGACCTAATCGCCTATGGATAACAAAAAGAAATAGCAAGCTTATTGTTGTCGAATATTTGGCTTCCGAATTCTGACCAGCTGGCAGACGGTTCCAATGAAGGATATTTTTCCAACTAACTTAAAAAAGATAAGATTTACTTGAATTGATAGTTCCGTTCTGGGGTGGAACCATATTAAATTGATTTCTTACCACAGCTTGTATTTGCGACTTTTCGGCAGGCGAGGTTTAACAGACGCCATCTAGATAAACATTACAGCCAGTTTCTTTTGTTACTTAAGCAATGTATTCTTGATTCGAATACCCGCCACTTTCGTTTAGTTTCCTTCGAGTTAATCATGGCAGTTGGCGAAACAATAGCAGAAACACCCCCACAGTTGCAGGTGCAGTAAGGTGGGACATGCGCGTAGGAGGCAAACGAGAAATCGATAGGTGCGTTAAACAGAATACCCAGATAAAAACTATATAATCTCAGCCGTCTGTCTGAATGTTTGCATGTCCTTCATTGCTGCACAATTTTTCGCAGAGCGAGACACGAAATATCATGTCGGTTAAATAGTGAATGGCTGCGCATATGCTACCCAAATGGTCTTAAAATGACAGTGTTACCGGCCGTCTTCCTCTAATGCAAACACTAACGTTTACACAGCTTTCAACTGCACGTAATTAATTGTATACATTTTACGACCGTTTATGTCATAATTCGACGTAGGTAGTTAGTGCAAACAATGTGAACAAATACTGGGATATGTGACAATCAGAATAGGAATTCTGAAAGATTATTTACAATGTTCGTTTGTGTTTAAAAATAGGATATTCCCACATTTATCGTGAACGTAACGTCTGTCTGATCAATACACCTCTTTCTGCTTATGGCTATTTCTCGTCCAGCATAGGGAAGACTGTAGCGATTCCTCAGATTCAAGTGTTAGGTACGTTGAATTCCATCTGACATTTGAGACCACCAGTAAGGGAGCTGGAAACACTAACTCCATGTGGCAACACAAGACACAGCAACATGACATCAGTGTTCAACACCAATGCAATGCTGTCATACAACCATGATTTATTTAAAAGCCTTATTGTAAAGAAAAGAGTAAAGGCGGACGGGGAAGGGACTTTGTGCTAGCTTATCACAATCATTCCGAGGTGCCTATACCTCCAGACATTCACTCAGAGGATTTGGATAAAAAACAGACAACAAGAACGCTACTGACATCGGTTGGCAGCCATATATTGTGGTGTCCTCAACCAGGTACAGTGAGGATCATGCGGTCCTCATTCTGGAAGGCGAGTAGCACTGACAGCACCCAAGAGCTTCGTGATCTCCTTCATACTCCTCTGCCAAGTCAAGGGCTGGCCACCTCTCTGTTTACGCCGCTCTGATTGGACATGGAAAACAGCACTCTCTTCGGCAAACGATGGTTCGGCATACGTAACACATGTCCCAACCAACGCAGCTTCTGGTGCTGGACACATTCTTCAATGGAAGTACCCGTTACACAACCGAAAACACGCTTTCTAACTGCCTCGTTACGGATTCGCCGACACCAACCCACACGAGCTATGGTTCTCAGACAACGATTGTCGAACACCTGAAGACGTCTCAGGTCCGCTACTCGAATAGGCCAAGTCTCACAGCCATACAACAAAACAGCCCGTACTGTAGCTTGATACACACGCCCCTTCAGATTCAGGGATAAACCATTCTGACGCCATAGGCGTCTCAGCCAAGTCTCACAGCCATACAACAAAACAGCCCGTACTGTAGCTTGATACACACATCCCTTGAGATTCAGTTTCATCTATGGGTCTAATAGCATTGACGCTATCAGAGAAGGCAAACCCGTCAAAATCCTACTTAGGTAAAATAGGCTAAACCAACAAACAGTTATCCGTTTGTGATTCACAGTATTTCTTTCACGAATAGGTTTGAAATAGGGCGATTCTGTTGATGGCTGGACATTGTATTTGCAGTAAATCTGAAGAATGTATACGTAGGCATGGCAGAAGGAGCCACAAAATTCTTCGGGATACATTCGTTTTGAACCACTGTCAGGTACATTGAGGAAAGTGATTCTGTATCGTTTGTTGTGTTCATAAAAGATACTGTATGCAATGGAAATGCTCGTTCCTGGAACTCTGAGAAGTGTTTCAGCAGGTACTCCAACTTGAAGGAGAGTGAAAATGAGGTTGGACAATTCATTTGCATTTGGCGGAATACTGATTTTCTCTTAACTTTCACGTTTAATCTCGTGACCTTTTCTGAACTCACGTTACCTTGGCCTTGCCTGAGGTCGGTTTCATTTAGGTATGAAATTCTCATTGAGTAATAATTCGTGCTTCAGAAACAATTCAAGCGTCCCTACTTACATAATGAGGACGTATTTTAATTATACCAGAAACCCAACCAGTGGTTCCGATCTGTGAGTCAATAACCCACTAACATACTGTACCATGGTCTGATTCATCAGTACGTTCAACGGAGACTTTTCTATTCTGCTTTGTGATGTTTTCGTGTGGAGCAAGCTAAGGTGTTTAGTGAATTCTGGGAAGCCTTGAGATTTGAAAATGAATGACAGTAAGTAGGAACCGAAAAAGAGGCAATAGATGTTTCTGAAACGCCCAGTGTTTGGATCTGTGAGGAACACTCTTAGCTTTCACTGGAGTTCCAAGTTTTGATTGGTATTATCTGGGATCTTACGAAGATGTGGCTAATCTCTATACTCATTTGATGATAATTTATCGTGAATGACTAGCGGTGATTTGTAATTGGATGTCAAAAAGACTGGATTAAACAAGATTCCTACATGAGGCTTGCTAACCTGCAAAAACCACATGATATCAGGCCTTTCGGTGTGCGAAAATTAGACAATTTCAGGCACCAAACAATACAACATTAAATTCACCGGTTTCCAAACTTTGTTCCCTCTGAAACGCTATTATCACATTGCCTCCCAGAATTAATCCCAGAAAAATATGTGGTGTTGTTGTCAGTCTTTCTGACCTCATTAGTAACTTGTTTGAATTACTTTCCTGAAATCCATGTAACCAAAAACTTGGCCAATTCAGTGTGTCAGCAATTGTTGTGGGTACAAACTGCAAGCGGTATCCAATTTTCTAAGTTATTAAAATGCACAAAACAGGACTATGAACCACACCATCGAAGACATAACGTAAGACTCCAACCCTGATGATTTGCTGCCGTAGAATCGTAGTTGTACGTGGGTTGGGATTTTGTCACTGCCCAGACCTAGACAATACGACAGTCAAGGTCCTCAATCAAAGCCTTCGTCTGGAATGTCCAACCGCCAGGCAGCATTATTTGGCGTGAGATGCCTGTGCACTGCCATCTCTACAGAGGAAGTTGCCCCACATTCAAACCATGAACCTGGAGAACCAGAAGACTGTGTAGGCAAGACATCCAAATGGTTAAGGCCTGATATTAGCTACCGTGCAATTGGTTCTCATAAGGTGAAGGAGGCACATAAACCGTAACACCATGGTTAGTTTTGACATCTTTGCGTGGTCTATATGAAAATATTAGCCTTTTTTGAGTAAAACGAATAGAAGCACGATGGTAAATGCATTAAAAAAGCACAAAAAAATCTAAACGTGGGATAAAACATTTAAAATCTGGAAGGTTGTCGATTTTCTCTAACAAATCTAGGAGTATGTTCATTAACATACTTGGTAAGATTTATAAAAAAAGCTCTCTTTAATGGCTTTGTTGTAATTTTAGCCGGGGTGAAATTCGCATATAGTGGAGTGTCATAATTGCGTAGTGTTCGTTTACTTTACTAGAGGATCCTTTTAAGCTTATAAGCGTGTACTGTACTGTAAATCGCTGACCTTATATCCAGAACATTGAAATCTAGTAACCGGCCTCGATTTGTGGATATTCCAAGGCCATTCCGGGAATACACACCGAAGAAGTGTTTGCTTTGATCTATTTTTTGAACAGACGAAAAATGCCATTCTCATGTAAGGAAGGTCTACACGGTCGTTCGGTGTCTGAAGTGCGATTTACTGGGGTGCACTACTCCCTGAAACACTCACATCCTGAAAGCAATAAATTCAGTATGGCATTTTAAATTGTCTTTTGCGGCAGAGTCAGAATAATGATGTCAGCAGTTTTGTAACGTTTATTTAGCGCACTTGTGGTTTCATCATCAGCATCATCATCATCATCATCATCACCATCACCATTATCATTATTATTATTATTATTATTATTATCATTGTCAGCTGTAATAACCGCGTGCTCGTCGTACATTGGTTGTAGCTGCTGCAATTTCGTTCACTGATGATTTGGGGGGGGGGGGGGGGGAGATGGGGGGGGGGCCACCACTGTCAACTGGGGGGTTTGGAAAAGGAGCTATGCATTGAAGCAATAGCTTGGATGCACGAGCGCCATTGAGGGCGCGACTGGGTCATGTCTGACAATGTCTCTAGCCACTGGTGTGGCCCGTCTCGGGGTCCCCATCCAGGAAGACGGCAGTGACCAGCGCAGCTGAGTTTTATGGTAATGGCTTTTATACTTAGCTGCCAGCTCGCTGTTTGACCGCCTCTGGCTCTCTTCCACCCTTCACGTGGTTGTGCGAAAAGAGCCCAATCGTGGTTTACACGCGAGAAGAACAGGCGGGAGGTTTTCAATGGATCTCACTTGGTCATGGTACCTTAACTCTGACTGTTTGTGTTTTTCACGGGTGATTTTGTAGAAAATCGATGCTTGGTTATGAGATTTTCATGGTTATTATCCCCTGCTTTGATAGACACCTTAACATATGATATTAGAAGGTATCGTCTAGAGGAGGGAATCATCTCTTATCTTGAAGCAGGGTAGAAATTACGTGCTGATGATACGCTGATTGAACTTAGATTCACTGCGTATGGAAAAAGTCTGATTTAGCGTTGTACAGAGATCGTCCAAGCATGCGGAAAAGGTGTATAGCAGTAAACAGTATACTGTTTAGTTCGCACGACGCAAGACTGAGTATAAACAAAGCCGGTGTATTGTGTGCAGAACCTAATGTCCTCTAGCTAGTCGATTCATATTTACGTACTATTTCACAACCTACTCTTGTTTTAAACTTGTTCACAATTTCCCATAGAGTGAGTGTAATCGAATGACAAATGACAACCTCTGTTTTGGACACTGGAAAACAGGTTACCTATCTGTTAAGTTCAAAGTATTAGCCATAGATTTAGATAGACTTATCCAACATTTTTCCAGGGCTGGATACCAAAGCCTTTAGTTATCTTTGAGCAACTTTCGCTAAATAAAAGACGCACAAAGAAGAAACAGTGGTCGACAAACAGACGGTAAACAGGGACTTCTCCACCGGGAAGGAAGGAAATAAAGCTACCTGGGATAAGTAATGTGCTACTCATAAGTTTGCTGAAAATTTTTCGACAGTCGACGACCAATTTCGCCCTTCTTGGGACTCATCATTTAGGCGAAGTCCCCGAGTTTCCGTCGGCCTTATGTTCTACTTGGAACCGAATTGCACGAAAATAGTGAAGTACATTCTTTTGCAAACAAATTTTGTTTTGCGAGAGACTCACCTGGAACCCAACTAAATCTCTCGTTTGTGGTGTTTCCAAGCAACTGAATGTGCTGCATTAGGCTGCATCATATTTCATTTGGTACGAGATTCGAAATATCGCTTGGAAACATCATAAACGAGGTAATCAGCTGGGTTTCAGGTGAGTCTCACAAAGCCAGATTTATTTGCAGATGAGTCTATTTCTGTAATATCTGGGTATATTTTCATAAATATAAGGAGACATTTGATTGCGTTAGCCTGATTATTTTATCTAAAGTTTTTCCTGCGTCTCTTTTGTACCAAAGAGCATTAAAGACGCGCACGATATTTGCATCAAAATATGCTCTTTAGAGTTTTGTGTTGTTCTTGTGTAAAAACATATTTTACGTGTTTGTGGCACAAATGTTTGTTATCTGTTTCCACTGAAATGTGAGGATCTACACTTCTAACGTTTTTGTGGCACTGCTTTGTCCGCTACTCTAACTGGTCTTCGAAGCCCAGCTCATGGTTTTTATATTATGCCTCACTTCTGCTGACCTAATTATTTTTCGGTGGTTGATTTGCTTGCCGGATCACCTTGCTTTATGGATATACTTAACGATCCAGGATCACTGAGTTTAGCCTCTGCTGAGCATACAAACTGAAACATTATTCAACCATAATATTAAAAGTTTAAACCTTCTGAACACTGTTGTATCGACGAATGTGAGGACTACAGAACACGGTACTTGATCCGTTTTTGGAAAAGTAGGGTTGTGAATAATGGAACAACACCAAGAGTGAAAGACTTTCGGCTATCCTGTTTCACTTGTCCTGCTTGTTTTCTAAAATTGAGGGTATGCTTACAACATGTTTGCAATCCTCTTCTTATGGGCTTTAACAGACTATTTGGCCACAAAACAGTAATGTATGTGGAACGTAACAACCATGTATATTCGACTGGTTACAAAATTGGATATTGTGATGCCACCAGGACGGACATGTTCGTTCATTTACGGCTGCTTGAGGTGCTGAAGCAGGAATTAACCAAAATAAAACCCACGACGCGGCACGCCCAGCTTCAAAGTCGGTGCTGATTAGGACAACAAGCCCCATAGACTTTTATGTTGTAACTTAATTTTTATCTGACCTCAGCAGTGGGAACTTGAGCTTGATGACAAAGCCCCTAATAAATTATTGTTCAATAGTATTGAGGGTTACTTGTGTACAAACCGTCCTGGGTTGATTAAAGCTGATCGCTGTGTCAAGGATGACAAAGCCCTAATAAATTATTGTTCAGTAGTATTGAGGGTTACTTGTGTACAAACCGTCCTGGGTTGATTAAAGCTGATCGCTGTGTCAAGTAGTTGAACAGCTTAAGCACTAGGGTCTCTAGAGTAGCGACATTTTCGTGAGTCTCCCTCTAGATGATTTGTACTTATTGAAAAAAGCGTTGAAATGCGGTGTTCCGTGAGTTACCTAGTATGAAGCTAGATACCAGCCAATCCTTGTTTTCTGTGGTTTATGCTTCCGACTACTTTTCTCCTCACAAAGTTGGTTCACAATGATAGGAACGTCGAGAACTGGAACATTTCTGCGGTTGATACGATGTTTTTTCATCACTAACCAACTTAGCCCCTTTAATTTTGGGTCGAAAATTCGTGTATTGTTCCGCTCCATATTCTCTACATGATAGACTGATTAAGACAGGAAATCCACAAGTTGTTCTCAGACACTTTTACGGAAAAGTATTCTCTCACTGTCTGCACTTGTTGGGATACGTAAAGCCACGGCATCGCATATATGTTAATACAATGGTCCTCATCTGTTCGCAAAAGAGTTTTGAGAGCTTAACACCTTGACATAACAAAAATTTGTTCACTTGAAGAGTAATTCTCTTGCGGATACTTTCAATAATGCCTTCCAAGTCTATGGTCAGGGGCTTATGATAGAAATGCTGCTTGTGTAGGCAATCATTATCATGACTGAAACTTTCGACAGAGCCCGGTGCGAAAGCCAGAAGATATGGCTGGAGGGATTTCGGCTAGTGCCATGTCTATTTGAGTCTTTACCTGAACATTCAAGAACTGCATCTCATCTCGCATCATTTCATATTTGTTTAAATTTCTTGAATCCCGCAAGGAGCAACCTGTAGTTTGTTAGGATGGAACCATTTTGTTTGATTCTACGCGTAGCGTGCAGCAAAACGGTCTTCGTCAGTTGCGAAATGCATCTCAGACTTGATGGATTGCTCTCATTGTTAAACAAGACCTGTATTTTGGTATAGTTTGAGCAGCTGAAGGAGATTATGCAGGTGATTCTTTGCGTATCGGAAGGACCACCTAACTGAGCCACAGTATACAATAATTCTGGCATCTCCGAATTCCAAAATGCTTGCTGGAAATTCATCTACTCATAAACCAGAGCAGAGAATTTTTCGTAGTTGTGTTAGAAAATCGCTAATCTGTATTCTGTTACCACACAAGTGACTTGTGATTACTGTGTATATCGAGGCTTCTCATGGGATTATTTACCGTTGTGATGAGTCTCGTATATGGATCCACGTCTGCAATACAATTTTTTTGCTTCTGTTCATCCAGACATTCTAGTATCTCACAGTCGTAACAGTCAGCTGTCCTTCCTGTCTACCTGACTTTGAAACACTCAAAATCCCACGGATATTACGGCACCAACTGACACGAAAATATCCAGCCCACATTTTTCGCCATCGTCTTTTGGAATGTGATTTTAAGTAAAGTGGATAATTCTGTGAAGCAGAGGGCCGTGTCTGACACATTATTTGCTGACTGAGTTGGTGTTTTTGCGTCAGGCCGAGCTTGTGCACTACTCCCGGGAGAAGCCTAGCTTACGATAACTCCCAAAAGCGATTGACTGTAAATTGTTCGTCCGAAACAAGTGACTAAGTCTGTTATGCGCTCATGTTGGACTGCACGACTTTTGGATGCCAAACAGTTTTGATGCAATTTCGGTGACGATTTGGGGGACCCAGTGTGATTGCAATCAACATCCTTTCACCCGTAATGGATTGTTTCCGCAGGATATTTATGAAAATACTGCTGCACCCTTAAAAAGGCCAGGACACATTCCATGAAGTTCCATATTTAGACGTGCGATTCACACCACCTAGTATAGCTCGGATGATGTTGAAGTCTTCCATTCCCATGTGTACAGATTGGAGCTTACGTACGTCAATCACTTGAGGTAAAAAAGTCGATTCTAAAAATATTAGTCCTGATTGCTGTTTTGTTGTTAGGCTGTTGCATTTTACAGTCATTTGTAAATCGAAATCTAATTAAAGCTATCCACAATTGGCGTATACTTCCTGAAATGCCCATCCAAAACTTCTGTTGCCTGGAATGTAGGAAATTGTTGTTAGCTGGATTTTTTCCACAAACCAATGGGAAGACAAATAATTCCCTCTCCAGATGGCAGCCGCATAACAGCGCATGCATACGCTTCACACTATCGAGTCTCACATGTCCCAGAATACAGACACCACTTGCCTGATTTAGGGGAAGTTTGACCGTATCGATTTGATTAGTCTTTTCTCCATTGTGATCGTTTGCTAGACACGCACAACTCTGCTTCGAGCTGTCTCCTGATCTCGAGACAGCAGTGCACGTCAATAGAATAAGCAGAAGACCTTGTTTGCTTAAGAGAAATTGAAATAATGAGGGCCAAAAGTCTTTCGCGAACTGGAATTCACCATGTTTACCATGTGCGTTTGGATAAAGTTCACGTATGCAAGAGCTTCAGTAAACGTGATTCGGACTGACTGCTTGAGTACATGATTAAGCCCATCGGAAAAACTTGTCAATGGGATCGGTCGAAACCGAGCACTTCAGTGCGGTGATCACTTTTAAAGGTGATTTAACTAGATCTGCGTCCGTACCCAATACATACGGTTCATTGCCTCCCTCCCTGCATTAGTAATGTAACTGAACAAACAGCATGCACATTACAATCACAGAAAAATTCAGTGACCCAAGTGTCACATCGAGAGGATAGAATCAAACGTTGACGGGCGAAACCCCAAAGGGTACCAAAGGAGTGTTGATCACCAGATAGAGCAAAGCAAATTCAACGAACTCTGGATTAAATAAACTAGAAAAGTTATTCAAATGCATTGCCGAACGCAAGGCTGTCGCAGCTGAAGATAAGTAGGGCCAACGTTTCAAAATGGAAGCCATAAGATGTATGACGTGTGAAGATACCACACTCGCAAGCGAATTTCTGAAAGTATGGCATTCTATGGTTGAGTAAATCAGTCAGGAAATTAGAATTGATAAAGTTGTGCAACTTCAAGAGCAGGAGATCGGAAACCCTATCGAATAAAGTAACACGGTCGAGCATGAAAGAGACAGTCCAAACGGCAGGGTCAACCGCGAGGAGAAGTGCAAGAAATGTCAAGGAATACGAATTGGTTGTCAAATCCAGAGTCTGACCAATCAGGGCAGTATGATTACGTACCGCAGCAAAGATCATAAGTGAAACACACACAAATCATATCTTTTTCTTTATCTTACGGGATCTTTTACACCTCCTGTTCATTTCAAGGAAACTCTGTAACTAGAGAGGGTACTGAAAGGAACTAAGGCGTTTTGTTTAGGCTAATTTTGTGAAATGTTTGTGCCGGCCTTTGCTGCCTCGAATGTAAACAGACCCAATGTTAGAAAGCTCCCAATGGAACACTGGGCAGAGAATATAACAGTACTGACAGAAGAATGCAGACCTGCTTAGAATGATCTTGGACACGTACTTTACAGATTGACATTTGTCTCGTGATTCGTAGCCACGTAGGTAGAGCCTTGAAGTAAGTCCTGATGGTTCACTTTCGATTGTAGGCT
>NW_008751717.1:1065526-1086406 GCF_000715545.1 Opisthorchis viverrini | reverse complement strand
GTTAAGAGTGCCATCGTTGTAGGAAACTTATGGAATTTTCTTTGAACTCAGACGTAATTTGTTTCATTCCCTTCAGGCAGCAACCTGTCGTCCACGGTACATAGTTCTCAATGTCCCTCTTAATTGTACATATGAATGAGTCACAGCCACGCCACCTGTTTGCGATATTTTCAACCAAAAATGCTGTAAAAGGTCACCTTTTGTTTTACGTGAGTTTATGATCACGATAACAAAGTTTTTCTCTAGTGCGCTCATTCAGGGCACACCAAGTAGGTACTGTCCGAATTTTCTAAAGTGGACATAGTGCTCAGTACGCTCTTATTTATTAAAATACTTCAAACTTTGGACGACTGACATTCAGGGCAGCTTTAAGCGTTCCACTTGCAAACACTGGAAGCCTGAACATAAGCTTATGCTCACGCTAGAGCAGAGTTATTGATCTGTACAATAACAACAAAAGACAACGGAATAACTATCACAGTCCACCTGGTCTATTAACCTGCTTTAGTGGATAGTTGCATCGACTATGGTGTCTAATAAGAGAACCTCTCAAATTCGATATATCCCTGGTTTTGTGTGAACCAACTCTCCGTACTAGAGTTACTTGGATGTAAACTTGGCAGAACCTGAAGGTACCGATAGGGAAATTTATTTTTTTCTACTTTCTCTGCCTTGGTGAGTTATTCGGTGAGTTTGCATTTTTTTATTTTGTATTTCTCTAGAAATGACAGGATTCGTTTCCTTACAGTTTTAGGCGAATCTTTTAGTCGGAATATCCCAGTGGTGTACATAAGGTTGATCCGCGGAGACCTTTGACTCATTACTCAAGATGTCCGGATGTCTAAATATGTATTTTTCCTTTCGCAACTGTTTTTCTTGTTGCGCTTGGAGTTTATTCTGTTGTTTTCCCAGTGTGTACCGTCTTAAGAGCTGGTTGTAGGCGGAAGTTGCAATTTTTCTACCCTTAATGACTAAGACACTCGCTGCTCTAAACGCATTGAAGAATGTGGAACATCGGGGTTGAACCATATGTTATGCTCTCCATGATGATGACGATGATGATTATTATTAATTTAGGGAAAGCTCGGTCAAATCGTGCCAGAATATTAAATCAAAGCAGGGTAAAGAGGCAGACTGGCGAAAATTGCTGAAAGAACACAAGATGTAATTAATTTAAAAATGAGTTCATTGGTGCGCCACCCTTGCATACGTGTCCGGAATCAGGCATGATATTAAAAAAACGTTCTTTTCGTGACTATTGTTAGGGGTGGTAATAATTTGTAATAACAATAATAATACTAGCAAAGTAATAATCACGGTTGACAATGACACTACATTATGGTTGGTAACTTACTTGTGACCTTAGATTATTCTTTCCCTAAAAAGTGTGTGCTTCAGGCATAATTAATTCCAGGCACCGATAAACATGTCCGTCAACTGAAATTTTGGAAATGATAAGGAAGAATAATAGGAGAAACAAGAAGGACTCTTGCTCTGAGTGTACCGACGAAATATCCCACTTGAATCTGCTCTTGGCTGTCAGCTGGTCACTTAGGAACTCACTTTTACCCCCACTCATTCTTGTGAGAAAATTGGCGCTGGTTTCTAGGGTCCGGCACGGGTATCCTTAGCGACTTTCCATGGTCCTGTGGTTGTCATCACGCTATCAAAAGAACGTTATTTCATTTGACCATTTCTCCTTTCTTTTCTTCATCCTGAAGTCACTCATAATCTAGTCAGCCTAAATAATAAACTATTTTGTGTTCGCTCATTTCGGTCTCTAATTTTCGTGGATGCGTAGCTTTGTCCGGTTTCACTGTGGTCAGATATTTCAAGTTCGCCATTTTGCAGCTGAAATCACATCCGACGTTTTTCCTTTTGTCCTTTTAATCCATTGTGTCATTAATATCTTTAGCGTCTAATTCTTGTATGTTTAATCAGTAGTCTTCCAGCTTGATAATTCTGGCCGTCTGAACTCCAGGCTTATTATACGGGCAGAATTCATACAGGTCTAGCAATTTTTGTCAGTTCTACCTCTCTAACTACATAATATCCATGTTTCATCCTTGATTTTGCCGTCCAATCCACCTCTGGTGCTTCACTGGCTGTCTAGAATTAACTGCACAACTGAAATGTTTGTAACGGAAAGGTGGACCTGACATATTATTAACCTAGTTTTTGGCTTTCATCTTGATGGTAAATCGAGGCCTCACTATGCTTGGACGTAACCATCTCGCTTTATCTTGGGATTGTGCCATTCTGTAGCAAACATTTCCAGCTAATGCTGATTTGCGTTTCACGTGATAGATAGGAAAGCACTCTCTCCTTCGGTGCCATCTCAATCTAGCATATAAAAACGCGAATCTTTGATTGCAAGACGACTGGTTTCGTAAGTCACGTGCAGGCATGTACGATTTCTAGATCTGCTGACAGACATCACATGATAATGGGAAGGAATACCATACCATCAATGAATTACATTTTTAAGAAAAAATTCACGCTTTCCAATGACAAGATTACTTTGGCTTTACAGTTGATTGTTAAACCTAGACGCGGTCACAGTAATTCATGAATTGTTCCTATCTCGCTCCGAGTAAAGTGGTTTGTACTTACTTGTTGAGTTATTCTGTCGTTTTATAAGAGGGGTGGTGATCCCTGCTATAATGGTTTCTAGCTGAGTGCAAAACTGCATCAGTTTGTTCGTAATTAGGAACCCTACCACATCTTACCGTCCCTTTATACAATTAACAAGATATTTGGTTCTCTACTGTTATTACGCATTCAGCACAATGTAAGCGACAACGTTGCATATCTAATAAAACCTTCTGGGAAATTGTATTCCAGTAAACGAATGGACTCCTTTTAGGGTCAGTACTAGTTAGTAGCTCTGCAGTTTCTACACCCGACGTAGTCGAAAGGAACAAACTGGTTGAAAATCACATCTGACGGAACTGCGGAGGAAATGTGCCTGACATGTGGAAATAAAAACCATAGGGAGGGGCCTGGACATCAGAAAGGCTGGCATTTTGTCTATAAGGAGGTTACAGTCTATGACTGCCCAAATCTAACGAATAAATTCACTCAGAACCTCCAAGGTCAAAAGCCTATTTTGCCTTACAATTTAACTATCTAGTGGAATGACATAACCCCCTATTTTGAAACTTATCCACTGGCAATACGCCCACGTTTGCCGTCCGAGTGACGTAAAAGCTGCCTCGAGTGCACACAAAATTTTCTCCATGAACTCTTTTAGTTCATTTCTTTTTGACTCAAGGAACAAATTTCTTTGATTACTTTTAAGATATAGTCGAGTTGAGTTCGCTTAAAATTATGACAGTTTTTGTTTCATTTATCGGAGTTTTCACTCTGACGAAGGTGCAACACCAAACTGACGCAATCACTCAACGGATCTTCTAGTGGCAGCAAAGTAGAGAGGTAAAAGATATCGATTTTTTGAAGGTTTGCATGATGAACACAGAAGTGTACTGCGCAGGCCTGACCAAAATATTTTGAAGATGGAAAATATTGTGTTTAGTAACTATGTCAAACTTAATAGTTTGTTTAAATGACTGATGGGCAAAACACATGTTCCTTCTGAACCTGAAACTAAATTTAATTTTGAATTCAACTGTGTGGCATTGGAAAGTATTTGAAGTGTGAAAGGGTGGTGGTCTGGTTTGCTTCGTCCTTCAAATGAAATTGTAAAATAGGTTTTACCGAATAGTAATCTCATAAAGAAGAATCAAGCACATGACTTCGCCTTGTAATGCTCAAAGAGTGGTTTACTAAATCGGACACGATTCAGATTTCCCACTTTACCTATCTCGAAAAAGGTCTGCGAGATCGCCACCCTTGTCTATCATGTGTCACAAAACAGAGGATATTTTTCCCATGCGTTGGTGAAAATATGGTTTCATTAATAGAATTACAGAATCATAGGATTATTAATATTCAATGAAAAATCATTAAAACAATAAAAGCTCCAGATAATCAGCGGTGAAAACCAGGGTGAAGTATTTAAAGCTATAGCACATGATAGATGTTTTCAAGAAACAGAAATGACAATAAAAACTGTTTTTTTTATGATTGAAGGTGGTTCTTCTTCGAGTTAGTTGCGGGAGGATTAAGTGTCACAGAACAGGATCATATAAACTGACTGAATTCCGGTAGATATGTGAGACGTAATTGTGTTTATTTTTGTAGATTTGGTCACATCTTTGAATTATTCTGTCCTCGGGGTCTCCTGAAAAGTGCTTGAATGATAGTTTCAACTAGTTGAGGTTAATGACGTCCAAATCCTCTATTTATCATCGCTATTTTGCACTTCGAATTTGATTACAGACCCACATCTTTCCAAGAATGCATCTTCCTCATCCTCTTATTTCCTGAGCCTGACATTTGATTCTTCTACTTGGCCATATATCACCAAGTTGCTTTTGGGCGAAATTCGTCCACCCTAGTCGACAGTACCGCGCAAAATGTCTGATTTTTATAAACTCTCAAACAGGCGAGCTGTATTCGGGCCCCGGTTGTGGAAAGCGTACCATCAGAAAAGTCATACGTGATTGTCTCTGAAGATTATAAACATCTTGTTACCGTCAATCAGGCTACAATTTTCCATCTACAGTCACATCTACGGTGCTGTGCACAATTTTCTGCCAAATTCTTCGGCCTCAATGGAACAAATCGCAGAGCCAGGCGGGTTTGCAGTTTGGTGTCTTATTTCGATGAATGATTGATCGTTTCCCAGTACTGCTGAAGAATCATTTGTAAGAACGGAAATTTCAGCATCCGCCGAAACATCATGGGCTATGCAATTACCCATAAACGAGTGGTTTGGATAAATAACCCTGTTGCCGAGAAGCTACCGAAACCAATTTTGGAAATAACAGATATCTCATGCTTAAACCTAATCCCAAACGAATAGCCAGAGCCTTTATGGTTATCACGGTTTGTACGTAATCGGCTTGACATCATGCTGTGATCATGCTTGATGTGCAAATGCATGGTTCGACAGACGACTCCGACGTTTGGAACATATGATGAACTCCCCTTCTCACGCTGCTTAGACACGAAGCTATCAGCTGACATAAAGACTCGGCACTCCTGTATTGAAAATTTGGAATTCTATGTGCCGTTCAAAATTCCGTAGGGATTTGTGATTCCAAATACTGAACGGACCCTATGTAACTTTTCGTGCCGGTTTGTTTATTTAATTTATACATGTGTGTAGTGCGATATAATTTACCAAAAAGCCAACAGAAATTTGAAGCAGCTGGAGAAAAAGCAACAATGGCATAGCAAATTTACATCTCGCAAGCCAAAACTACATTCATAAGTCGTTCACGGACGTGGGCAGTCAGCATAGAAGCAACAGCTTCAATTGAAATTTCGAATAGTCCATGTGTCCAACAGCTCTGATGCCACTTTGGGACTGCAAGTAATCTGCCTCAAATCGGAGGCAATAGCCGGCATTGTTAAGTTGATTGTGGACAATGGTCAGTGGTGAAGTGGTCGGATCAGCTAGATACTGGGGACAAATGCCTCCAACGTTTCCAACCGCTGACATCTAATTTCATGGTCTTTTGTCAGGAGGGCGGTGACCTGTACAATAAACGTTTAAACAACGATGCCACTTTGGGGCTGGAAGTAATCTGTCTCAAATCGGAGACAATAGCCGGTATTATTAAGTTGATTGTGGACAATGGTCATTGGTGAAGTGATCGGATCAGCTAGATACTGATGACAAATGCCTCCAACGTGTCCAATCGCTGACATCTAATTTTATGGTCTTTTTTCAGGAGGCCGGTGACCTGTACAATAAACGTTTAAACAAAATTTTGGCGGTCAGTAGAAATACATGGAGAATTCGGCTTAAATATGGATCATACAATCTTTCTCAAGCATTACCTTACTGGGGGTGATCGTAGGATATATATGCGACAGTTTGTATGCCAGATCGCTGCTAAATTTTGTCCGTTTTGCGGGTCACTGTCTACCAGGAGAGTGACGGAAAACATATGGGTTCATGAATGTGACCTCGATACCAAGTGTGGTTTCCACAAAGACGCAGAGCATCTCCGGATGCAGTCGTAGAATTTGCTTCTTGTATTCCAGCGACGTGATGCATCAGTAGCTGTCTGACTCACCGCTTATGCAATCAAGTCTGGTGGCCGGTTTTTGACACCGGCCCGCTAAGCCTCCCAACAAAGCAGTTTTTTATCACGTGGTGTGATTTTTGAATGGGTAACTTGGCCTAGCTAATGGTTAGAAGGGAATATTGATTAAAATACTTACGAAACTTCTCAAAATTTTCGTCTGTTTCTTACAAACGATTTTCAAGGAAGATAAAATTTGAATGCTAATTTCTTTTAGAAAGTCGCTGCTAGTAATGACTTTATTTCGAACTCGTAGATAGAGGTTTACTTGGTTCCTCCGCTGATCTTATGTGCTACACTTTTAGTAGTTTGCTTGTAATCTCTGAATTGCTCAAAAATATGAAGTCTGTTTGAGAAGCTTAGAGTTCATTTAACTTCTTGGCGAATTTGTAAAACCTGTCAATCTTTTACAGTAAATCCGAGTGTTTTGAGCACTCTTGAGATTTTTTAGTTATGCTGTCAAACCAGACTTGGTTTCTCGTTTTTTCATCTAGCGTATTCAAGAGCGCGCCGTCAGGCCATACCCACTCGTGGTGGCGATGCGCACACCCAAATGGATTTCAACCTACAAAACCGGTCGATGGAATCCACACCGGGTGATTCTCCCGAAGAAACGATAAGCTTCTCGTCCACAAGTCTATTCCGGCGGATTCCTAAGGAGGTATGCCCTTGATCATAGTAGTCATATTTTGATCAATTTGGACGTTTTTTGAGATAATGTGCCCCCCCCCTAAAATCGCGGCTTTTCGCTGGTTTGGTCAGTACCAAACTGTTTCCAAATTATTTTGCTGAGTTAACCCCTACACATCGGCTCATCTAGAAAACATTTTGTGGTTTCACCTCAATTAAAGTGACCAAGAAAAGCCTACAGTCCACTTCGTTTGGTCGTATTTGACGGCGGTTATTTTGGTGAAGCATTTTTGCTTAAACAGAACAAATTCCGGAATCTTCTTATCATTCATACCGTTTTCAGACGATGCTCCTCAACCTGGACTATTCGAAAATAAATCTGTGGATCTGTTCTAACGCGAAAATCACCGTATCAGAGGAACTGAAACTCAGTTGCAAATTAACAGTAATTTTATTCATGCATGCAGTCGTAGAATTTGCTTCTTGTATTCCAGCGACGTGATGCATCAGTAGCTGTCTGACTCACCGCTTATGCAATCAAGTCTGGTGGCCGGTTTTTGACACCGGCCCGCTAAGCCTCCCAACAAAGCATTTTTTTATCACGTGGTGTGTGATTTTTGAATGGGTTACTTGGCCTAGCTAATGGTTAGAAGGGAATATTGATTAAAATACTTACGAAACTTCTCAAAATTTTCGTCTGTTTCTTACAAACGATTTTCAAGGAAGATAAAATTTGAATGCTAATTTCTTTTAGAAAGTCGCTGCTAGTAATGACTTTATTTCGAACTCGTAGATAGAGGTTTACTTGGTTCCTCCGCTGATCTTATGTGCTACACTTTTAGTAGTTTGCTTGTAATCTCTGAATTGCTCAAAAATATGAAGTCTGTTTGAGAAGCTTAGAGTTCATTTAACTTCTTGGCGAATTTGTAAAACCTGTCAATCTTTTACAGTAAATCCGAGTGTTTTGAGCACTCTTGAGATTTTTTAGTTATGCTGTCAAACCAGACTTGGTTTCTCGTTTTTTCATCTAGCGTATTCAAGAGCGCGCCGTCAGGCCATACCCACTCGTGGTGGCGATGCGCACACCCAAATGGATTTCAACCTACAAAACCGGTCGATGGAATCCACACCGGGTGATTCTCCCGAAGAAACGATAAGCTTCTCGTCCACAAGTCTATTCCGGCGGATTCCTAAGGAGGTATGCCCTTGATCATAGTAGTCATATTTTGATCAATTTGGACGTTTTTTGAGATAATGCTCCCCCCCTAAAATCGCGGCTTTTCGCTGGTTTGGTCAGTACCAAACTGTTTCCAAATTATTTTGCTGAGTTAACCCCTACACATCGGCTCATCTAGAAAACATCTTGTGGTTTCACCTCAGTTAAAGTGACCAAGAAAAGCCTACAGTCCACTTCGTTTGGTCGTATTTGACGGCGGTTATTTTGGTGAAGCATTTTTGCTTAAACAGAACAAATTCCGGAATCTTCTTATCATTCATACCGTTTTCAGACGATGCTCCTCAACCTGGACTATTCGAAAATAAATCTGTGGATCTGTTCTAACGCGAAAATCACCGTATCAGAGGAACTGAAACTCAGTTGCAAATTAACAGTAATTTTATTCATGTGCAACCGTACAATGTAGTATACATAGTAATGACTCAGTGGGGCGTTAAGGTTCGGTGGTGGCGAGATGGTTTGGTGGTTAGAGGGTGAATTAACTGACTGGGAAGTCTGTTGGGCTTGGGCAGCCCGGCAGTATCCCAGCCCTTAGTCTACTTTCGTGTGACATGGCGGCTAGCCACAGAAAATTTTACCACTGAACGATTGTTAATTTTATTACCAAGTAGACATTTAAATCAACAGAGTGTACTGTAATTATATTGTTCTGCTTGACACCCTAGATCAGTCCCATTCACTTGACCATCGAATCTCAGTCAAGCTTTTACTGAAAGGTCATAAAAAATCCCGCTGACATACGTAAGGAACGAGAACTTTAATCCCTAGGATCCTTTTTGCAAAAACAAAAGTTCGATGCATTCAGATAAATTTAAATAATTTCAGCTGGTATTCACAAAGATAGTGTTTCCTCTGCTGCCGCTGAGTTACTAAAACGCTTGACGGGCATTGAAAAGAATAAAGCCGTGTACAGCAGGCCAAACCGGTCATTTACTCTGCTTCATCCCATACGGTGAAGTTTCGTGGCATTGCGCTTATCGATTTGCTGTGAATTGTGCTACCTTCATAAATCGCCATGTAAACAAAGAAGGCTGTTTGTAGCTAGCATTCACTGAACACAGGCACGTGACAATTGATGAATTGGGTCAGATGAATGGGCGGAACTTCGCCGTATGTAACTTTACAAGATGTTACACGTCGTGGCACGCTGGAACAGTTGACACAAGTTAATAAAGATGACAGCTCTCAACAGATCACCACGGAAAATTGTTCAATTATGGGAAAAGTTAAATATAACGGGAAACACATGTCACGCCACACTGACCAGAAAATTGTTTCCCAAGGCGTGAGAATCGATAATTGGTTATGACTAGGTCACATCGAAAATCCCTACGAAAGCGATGTACTGCTCATACATTTTAATAGGAGATACATCTACTTCTCCCTGATAAAAATTCTAGAGGGCAACAAGCAAATGAAGCCTCTTGCGGCATGTGGTACCTTCAACTAAACAGTCATAATTGACCTAAACTTAGGCATGGTTCCCTAGAGCGGAAATATCCTGTTAGAATGCGTAAAGTGAAGTCGTGTACGGTTGTTCGCATTCCAAAATAAGACTACATGCAAATGGTCTATTGTAAGTTGGTTTGAAATGTACATATTCTGGGAAACCACCGGCAACCTCTCTAAAAAGCTATCACTGATAATCAGTGGTAAGATCACTCCTAAACCACTAGCTTGTATTTCATGGTATTGTTTTTGAAAGTTGAAATACTTGCATCACCGTTCACTCGTACGTCGATTCTGGTTGTCCCTGTTCGCGAGAGAACACCTCATAATTAAGGTCAGTTCAACAGATACCAGTAATTGGTATCCGTTTACAAGGAACTTCGAAGGAATGGAGAGAACGACCAAGACTGCTGATGCTCAGAAAAGCAGACGCTTGGATTTTAAATAAGCTAAATGTGCCCTTACATTTGCTAGGAATCCATTCCAAAACAGTGTCTGTATGTTTAGTTAGATGCCCAATTCGAACTTCTGTCGGATAACAGCTACATTATTTTGACCTGAATTTTTAAATTTATTGCAATGTTTGCTCACTGGATAACAACAAAAAGAAAGCCTGAGCTCGTAGAAATGTTAATTCGCTGGCAAATGGCTAAGTGGATAGATTCATCGTCGAGCCTGACACGTAATCCTTTGTAGTGTAGTTAGGAAAGAGGTTATTTGCTTGTTTCTTCAATTAACTGGCGTTTATCTGAACAACAATATCAGATGGAGACTCAGCGTTAGAACGAGTCTTACGATAACCCAGCCACATTTCAAGCATTTCGTATGACATTTTGTTTTTCAAAAAGAGCGCTATGTAACCCCTATCACTCAAGTAGCTAATTATCTTGAATCCACAGCGATTCTTACGTTACCAGAGCGGACGGACTTCTAGCAGGACGGGGTTCTGGACGAATTTTGCGGGATGTTATTCTGTTATTTTCGGGAAGCATTCAACAGGGTTGAAATCAGTTCGTGACTTTAGAGAAATACACTCATTTGTAAATCAATTTGATTTTCACGAGAGACTCAGATGAATCTCTCGTTTATGATATGAACTGTCGAAGAGCTTACAGCAACCTTGTGAGTAGTTTCCTTTATGAAAGTTCGTAACTTTGTTTCATCATTCCCTATCAGCTTCTCGGTACCTCTTCATTACGTTAACTCCGCAATAAAGCTTGGAATCAATTTAAACCACACCAGCTCTAAGGTTTCAGTGACCAGCGAGATACTGAGTCGAACATCACCTCACAGCATTGCCTGTCTGTGGAGGTCTTACGCAATCTCTAGCTCATCTGATGTTCATGTCGAAATTCTCTACGGTGGCTGAAAATGTTGAAAACGTGTCAACAGATCACCACAAATATCCTGTACGTGTTCAAATCACGGACAGTTGTGCGCAGCACTAACCTGAGAATAGCCCATTTTAGGCATTTAATCGTAAACTTCCTGCCTTTTTAAAAGTACACTTATTCCACGTATTGATTATTTCTCATAAAAGACTCGGTTTCTCTGAAATCTGAGCAGATAAAGCTCTTAATCGCAACATCTCAGGAAGGCAATAAGACTATACAGCGGCTTGTTGGAGAAATCTCCGAAGATTGCATACTTTCCAATTGATATGAAAGCTCAGAACTAAATAGAAGAATATCCAGATGCGGATGAATACGTTTTATTATATTGAACTCCTAGTTTAGTCTAAAAATCTGGGGATTGAAAGGAAGACTTACAGTGAGGGAAATTTAATCTTAATAACTTCCATTGCTGAATACGGTTATCGTTAGGTAAGATACGTCTTTCCCATCATACGTCTTTCCCAAGATACGCCTTTCCCGACGAAGTTTGTTAGAATCATTCATGAACTCCTGACTACAATAAATCGATTGGGGTTTACCTGCCAATGATGTTTTTGGTGCGGCTCCTTCAGTTGCGTAAATGAGTTAAACGGTATTTTGTCCCGTCTCAGTAAAGCTGCTTAACTTAAGCAATAACGGGTAATGACACTGGTATAGTGATTGTCATCTGTGCTGGGGTCGGGTATAGTTACGACCACAGCAGCCCAAATCACGATAAAGAACCATTGAGCCAGGTAGGGGATATCGACCACTGGCTTGGATCATTTTACTTCATATTGCTCCCATACACTCTATTTAGGTAGAGAACCGTATAGATTAGAAGGAAAGGAGAATTGGAAATGCAGCTGATTAATGAAAACAGGAGACTCATGCCACCTTCTGGTTGACTTTTGACACAACCGGTGAAAGTAGAACAAAGCTGAATCCTTAAAGGTTTATTGTTCTTGATTCATTGGCGGTGGTGAAAGTCAAAACTAACAGAAACTGAAAAGAGCAGCGGAAGCGGATAACTCTTCTACACGGCTGTTCAGGCTGGACAGAACGATAGTGCATGACAAATGGTTATCGTGCTTTGAAAGGTTTCAGGGACGTACCGGTAATTCTGTGTATGGATAGGATGGAAATCCAAAAGCCCCGGAGACTTTTAAGAGAGTGGCATTTTGTGCAACATTGGTGGACTCTTTGATTGACTAGTTGGTGGGATTATGGAGAGGACGCTGCAGAGTTTAAGAAAATGTCGCAGAAGGACTGAATGACTCGCCTTTGGGAACAAACGACGTCGAAGATTGAACCAACTACTTTTTGGACTGTTCTTAGATATCATCATTACGTTTGGGTAATTTAAGTGATATTGACTGTGGATGGTACAGAAACAAAGCAGTCAGTCTAATTTAGTCAATCCGGTCAGTATCGACCGCGCTGGGAGGACATTTGAGTGTCAATTCACAGTTCACTATTGATACAAACGCCAACAGGGTTTGTATCCCTCGACCAGACCGGTTTACCGTCTATTTAACAACCATCTGTGCTAGGTTCGTTCGTCACTGCGAGCATACTGTGCCAATTCAATACAAAATAGATGGTAATTTATTCAATCCAAGGACTTTCTTGCCCTTATCTTTTTATTCCGAAGAAGGATTACAGGGGATGACGACAATCTTTGTATTGGGGGTATGCCGTGCTGGCTTAACTTCGGATGTTTCAAAACGCCCATCTTTTAACAGCCTGCAACGAGTATTTGACTGAGTGACCATAAGACACGCCCCCGTAGGCAATTTCGCAATCTTAGTGGAGCATTTTTTCAAGACGTAACTGTTTCCAGCTAAATTACGAAGGCCAAAACTGCATCTGGCCGCCTTAATATACGCTTCTGTAACAATCTCCTAATACGCATTTATAATATGCTTGCAACATACCGGACTGTCTCGCTGGTTTAGCTTCTGTATGGTGGTAAATCTGGGCGCACTACAGATGATGTGCTTGGGTACTTGGTTCTTTTAAGTTGCACTGTCTGTGAATTGTCCTACAGTTTCGGTGATCAGACCTTATCCCAGAAGGCGAAATGTTTTGAAAATGGAAGACTACTCAACGGCTGATCAAGTTATTGGTGAATTGGACATTCTGCTACTAGAATATCCTTCATTTATGTTTAAGATACTTAAATTTCCACGACAGAACGTAGCACCTGACAGAAGAACGATTAAATACACAGTAATGAGACAAAGCTTTCTGACAGTGAAAATCGCAGATGTCAGTTTCCCTAGCAAAGCTTCCGCTTGCACAATTTTCCGATGCATATGGCTACATTGTCAGTCTTAAGGGCCATCGAGGACGCATTTACTTATATGCTAGAAGTGAAGAAAGTTAAATTCTGTTGGAACGAAGCCAGAATTGTCTTATTTTCTAACTAGAACCCGACCCTTAAAGGCAACAATTTCTTCAATGATATTTATAGCGGTATACGATCAAATTATCAAATATCAGCTTGATGGCATCCTAAGACGCAACTCCCTGAAACATTTGTACGGTGCTATAAAACAGGAACTGTCCAAATATTTGCAAACTGACGGATAGCATTTCAACATGGCCAAGGGACGCTGTGCAGCGCCATCATGTTCAGGCCGAGAGACAACTTTCAACAGGCCTCCACATGCTCGACATTTGGAAACCGACGGATAGCACTTCAACATGGACAAGGGACGCTGTGCAGCACCATCATGTTCAGGCCCAGAGCCAACTTTCAACAGGCCTCCACATGCTCGACCAGTGGGCTGCATGGGCTCTATAGGCTTGCGTGCAGCACCACACAGCTCTGCACAAATCGTTTCAGGCTGCTAGAAAACGCACAAGCTTTAAACCTACACAGCAACTTTCGTCCTCGAGATGTCTTGATCGTCCATATAAAGAGATAAGCACGTGCGTTTACAAAACGGCTTTCGCTTTGCTACTTCTGTATTCTTTAAAACACCAACGTGAATGCATTCTAAGGACTATGGGGTCACCGTATCAATTTCATTCACTGAAAACGAGTTTTTTTTGGTTCGTCATATGATGGCGTGTTAAAATAGCTGAGGGGGCGAGAACGACTCCTTTCGCACCGTATTTTATTCATCTAAAGATTCTCACAGTACAATGAGTACTTAAACATAAAAATACTCTGGGGGTTCAAAGTTTTCATGGTATGCAAGCTGCTGCGAGGAGCAGAGGAATGATGTCACTTAATTATTTGCTCAGTCACACTGAGTTCCACACGCTTATTTGTCGAAATTTTAAGTGTAATGCCTGAATTGGTGTTGAAAACACCAGTCTAGTACGTTAATCATGCGGACGGTTTCCGACACTGTTCCTGGCCTTATGGAGGACAGTAGGATCATCAGATGATTGTCAAATGAAGTAAAATTTGGGACAAATTTACCCTCAACTGTCTGTATATTTGCGAAGAACTTTACTTTTCACAACCCTATAGGCGTTTTAGGTCGCCAATCAACTTTGAGTAGAGCTTACAACGAGTGATAGATTACAACCACCTTGGTGAATTGCGGCATATCTGTTGACCGAACGAACGGTGGCTACATGATATATCTGTCCCACGTATGGTTGTTCAATAGAACAGTTGAAAATGTTGTATCGTCAGCTGCTTAAAACAAAACATACAACTTTCTTGTAGTAACCTAACCAAAAATTGATGGCATAAGCGTTTCAATGATTGGAAGTAAAGGCACTCGTAGGAAATATGCAGACTTGATTGGCATTCAGGACTATGCCTGAATTGAGCGAATGCAGAGGTCAATCAGCTCATTTAATTTTGCTAGCATCTGGTTTACGTACGCCAAAACAGGTAAAAAATGTTTGCTTCCCATCAGTTTTTGCAATATTATTAGCCTTAAATGCTGGAGAGAAAGAAATTCCTTTGGCTTGTGAAGGTCATTTGCTGATCGGTAATCGAATAGATGTTTGGTAATTTCATCCTAAGTTTTCCATAAATCCTCAAATTCGTATCTGAATAAAACATGGCAGATAAAACTGCATTTAATGACCAATCACAGTACCACTATGACTGATTGAGATAGTTCTATGGTTTTCGAATGGCTTTGAAAGATGTTATGAGGGTGAAATTTTCGTTCAAGAGAACAGTTTTTACGCTTGTGATAGTTACCATGAGCTATCGGATTCCTATAGTTGCCTTGCGTTGAACGGCAAAAACACCTTGACATTCTTACCATAAGACAGTCTTTGTTTCACCTATTGGATGATTGGCAAATATATGACTACCCATAATTGAACGAGAAAGTCTTCAACCAATATTGGTTTGTTCGGGAGATGTAATTGTGTGAGATGCATTTTAGATTTCACACCCGTTCACCGTTTCTGGTCTTCTGATTGACCAGTGAATCATTATTGTTACTTAACACCTCAACTTGGTGTTTCCGTGCCACCGTGAATCCGCATGAAGTATGTTTTTGTGGTTCAGAAGAGGTAGAATTAACTGTTTTGCTCTACTACAGAAATAAAATTCATCCCAAATATCCTATCGGGGGTTAGCTAGCCACAAGCAGCACACCCAGATACGGGCAAAGTTATCGTAAGTTGGCATGATTTCTATTGGTATTCAGTAGATGACTGCCTAATCATTAGCGGAATGATTTACCAGCAATTGAAATCCCTGGTATTAAGGTGGCAAACTCTATATTATAAACTACGGTTGGATCATTCAGCTGTTGCGCCCTTTCGGTGCCTAAATACCATGCCACCAGAAGGAAGAACGAGTGGTGGGATACCCCCCCCCAGCTTAGACGGAGGAAGTCGCGAGGTAAAGATCGGGTTCAAACCACGAACCCTCTGGTTAGTATATTCGCGCTCTAACGACTGCGCCATCTTGCCCACAGCTGAATTAGCAGTTGGTTAGCAGATTCTGCGCAACGGCGTTCTGTTCAGTGGTACAAGTAACATCAAAATAAACCGGGAACTTCTTACTACAACCTAGTTTAACGATTGCGAGGATCGATGGGAACTGTTCCAGTTTAAGTCTGGTGGGCGAGATGAGATAAATTATCATCAGACAAACTCGGACGCATTATTCTATTTACTATAGTGTTACGACATTAACAATTTATTGACAGAATGACTGTCCAATAGTTTCTAAGAAGTTCATTACTGACTTGAAAATTCAGCATTGGCGCTGGCTTCTGTTCGCATGAGTAGCAGGTTGACGCTCAAAGTGTAAATGTAAGAAAAGAATAGTTTGAAAATTTTCATGTGATCGTAATAGACTACCCAGTTAGTATTAAGATCTTGTAAACCTAAGTAAATTTTGTGTGCATGGCTTCCATCTTCATCAATTGTTTGCACATTCTGGAATAGAAAATTCCAAGTTGTGTAAGGTAATGTAAAGGTGAAACACTCTCCCATTTGGAGACAGTAGCTTCCCTAGTGGCAAATTTTCTATCTCTCAAAAACTTAGCTACAAAATAGCATCTTCGGAGACCTGGCCAAATGTGTTATACGCTTGCCACTTCCACCCACGAAACGTGAGAATTTCATCATTTCCCATACCAAATTACATGCGGAAACAAAAATACTTTCTTGGGAGATAATGTTACTTCGTCTCCTTGGGAACGCAGTTTAATTCCTGCCTACCAGAGTTGTTTCCTGAAAAACATCATTGATTCACCTCCCTCAGAACTTCATGATTTCCATGCCACACACTTATGTTCGTTCATTCTCTTCCAACAGATTCTCCAATGTGATAGAGTTGGTTATCGATTGGAACAACCTGTTTGCGCCCAAATAGTTTGCCACTTGGATGAGTTACCAAAAAATCGACCGGTTCTATTAACGGTGACAGGATGGCTATGGGCAAGAACGTTTTTCTACAAACATATCTCTGACATCGAGGTAAGTTAGGACACCGAAAACACTGTGTGTTAGTAGCAAACAGCGTTATCGCAAAATAGACTGGATTTTGACGAAAACACTCATTCCTATCAAAGATTAAGAAGAATTTACTACAAGCGTAACCAGTTTAAAAGTGTCTCCTTTGAATTCTGAACAGTACTGAATCAAACCATCCATCTGAACTGATTTAATATGGAACTCATTAGGAATGACATGACAAGCCCAGTCTCTAACACTAAAAGATACCGTCCAAAATAAACATCTTTTATTTATCATTCCCCAATTGATTCCGCGTCCACATTGTAACTATTACTTCATTTGTTCAAGTAGGCATTTTGAATTCTCAGCGAAAGTTAAATGTTATATCCCCGGATTTGTCCGGCACTTTCTAAGAGCCCGTTGCACTGGCTTTACCATCTAGAATGATACTGGATGAAGTTTCAGTATACTGAGTGGAGAGAGGACTAAATATGTAAAAATACCAGAAAGCCTAATTTCCTAACCTAAATTGCATTATTAAGCCAGCTTGACGGGCTCACATACACGTCAAATGATTAATTCAACGGTTTTTATTCAAACTGCATATAGACATTCGATATATATATGCATTTCCAGAATAAAGTATCGGAAATTGACTATTAGCTATTTATCCTCATATTTTATTTTGCCGTAGAACGAAAAAGAGTGAAACTTCTGATGGACGCCAATGTATTCAGTCCGTTTTGAGAGCCTTCTTTGAATTATCGGATAATATCCTGAGTCTATAATTTTAGCATTGGAATTCAAGTTATGAATTTATCTATTTTACGGTGGGGGGTCGAGGGGTCGAGCTTTATTCACTGAGTTGAAGTAGTCGTTTATCTCATTAGCTTATTAGGCTCCAACCTCATAGAGAACAAAACAGGGCTGTAGAGGAATGAAAGTGAGTAGATGCGGAACGTTATCATAGTTGTCACAGACCCTCACGTCAGTGACGCTACTGTTAAGTACTAATGGTGCGCTGTTGTTCGTTGATTGAAACGTCTTCTGCTTTGTTATTTTCACGTGTAAGACCTCGAAGCCATGAACTCGGTAATTCCGAGATCCCATTTGTGGGCACGCAACACTGAAAATAATTCTGATTACCCATCGGTCGCCAGTTTCCTGATAAGCCACGTAAAGCCCAGTTGAATTTTTATACACCATATGTAGAGGCAATTTCAACGGCTGCTTAGTATCATGGTGATGATTGTGAACTTTAAACCTGAAGTGCTGAAAGAATGCTTTAACCGTCTGTTGAGTCACAAGCTGGAAAAAAGGATACTACATTTCATTCTAGGACCACTTCTGTATCATAATCCAGAACTACCCGTTTACAACAGACTGCTTGCTCCGTAGAGTTCATACTACTGTCGTTTAGACAAGCCCTCTTCTATCCCTTTGAGAGCAATATTGTAGGTTCACATCAGAGGAGAATAGATTGGACCTGGGTTTCTCTCCTGATAGTCTTCATCACTGGTTCCTGACTTCGACCTAGCCGGGATTTTAACTTCGAACATGAGACACCTGAGGCGAAACTGTGACCATTGTCCCACCAACGCAAGCTCGGTGTGCTTGAATTATTACATCGTAACAGCAGAATTTTTTTGCCATTAAACGATGTGGACGAGTTTCCAAACGTGTCTATCAATGATTCATTAAGTGTCCAGCGTGTAAATAAGTCAGAGTAGTCACGCCAGAACTGGCTGAAAACTGTTCAAACAAGAATGAAACGAATGCAGAAAACTCATAACTTGGAGCGCTTAAAAGAAGAAGAATGTTACTTTGATATTTGGAAACCGCAACAAATGTTTTTTTCTGATGGTTTAGTAAAAAGTTTCATAAAAATATATTCACATATATGTATGCGCATATTATTGTATGGAGATCAATATATATGTATATATAATCAACAAGCTGGCAATAGTAAGTCCGATAAGGCGCGCTAAATATCCTCATAAGTTTGTAGATTCTCATTTCATGAATTGATGAAGTAAGATTCTTACATAGCCGTGCCTGGATACGTTCGGCTCATCGCATAAGATTTTGGCCATTGTTCCGAAACAGAAAAATTTATTACTCTCGCGAGTCGCAGTCCTGTTATGTGCCTTAATGAAAATATGTTGAAGTGAAGAATAGAGATCTTTTTACCCTTGCTTGACAGATTGGCCGTTGATAAATTCAACGAGACCTTGCCAAACGAGTTGATGTAACTTAAACATAATTTAGTTGATGATTTTTTTTAACATAAGTCGAAGAAACGTGACTCAAGTACTTGGACGTTGAAATCTTCATCCGATAGATTCCGTTACTGTATACAGAAGGCAATTTTAATGGCAACGTGTGCCTCCGGTGTGTTCAAGGAATCCCAACTCACACATGTTGCTCATCCCAAAAACTCTGGATTTCAGTTCCATTTTTAAGCCTTCTTTATTCCATTTCTTGAGAGTTCAATTTTCCAAGTTGGATGGAATCACCAACATCCGGGTGCCATTTTGTGCAATTATTGGCATTTTGCATAATGTGCGCCATTCTCCAGTGTGAATTGCATTCTACCTTAAATGTCAGCCCTCCATTTGTCTTCGAAAATTGTATGAATCTATTATGTTCTCACCCATAACTGATGATTGCCTGCAGAAATAGACCACCGGGCAACATACAGTCACGTAACATCGGAACTTTCCCACTGTACTGATATTTCAAATTAGCCGACGTTATCTCCTTCTCATCTCTTGCTTATAGTTTTTCGCCCACTTTGTTGCAAAAAGTCGCGTATCTGTTCATCATACTGACCCGCTTATTGTGTAGGCGCAAGGAAACGTAGGAACCAATTTCTAGAAGTGCTCACTAGCATGCAAAACAATCCTTCGAGCACGTTATCGCAACCAAGCGTTGATTTCTTAATGTCCGGATGAAACGCATTAGCATACTTATACTCTATGCAAAACTTGAGTGGATGGATGCACACAAGGTGCGACAAACTTTGTTACAATGTTGCGTTTCTTGGTAAGGTGCAGTATTTCATGGTTCCATACTATACAGATACCCGCTGCGCATTGTGCTGTCCGTTGAATGCGGCTTCTTGCATCAAATTTATCCTGGCTTTAAGTGTTCACTTTGCAGGATATAATCAAGAGCCCAGTATATTGCATTTTCTCTCTAAACGAGAGCCGAAGCCATAAGGATTGGATACTCGCTACTCACAACAAAGATTATTAAAGTGCTTGGTTTAGTTTGTCACCTTCATCGGATGTAGTCTTCCGGTGTTTTCTGCAGCAGGTCAGACGTGATCAAACAGGTGTTGCAGTCTGTTTTCCGGCCATCCACTGACGCGCTTTTTCTGTCAGAAGTCTGTGAAGTTTGTGAATTTCATTCATCAATTTAATCCATCGAGCAACTATTCGTCTTTGCTTCTATGGATATTTTTCCTCTATTCCTTTTAGCTGATAAACAGGTGTGGTAGTATATTCTCACAGATAACAAGCCGCAGCCATATGGTTATCAAATAAACACCATTTGTCAGTATTCTTTTCAAATCGGCTTTATTCTATTTGATTGTACAATAACTGGCTACGTCATTATCGTCTGTAATGGGTGGGCAGAAGTTGACTTGGGGATAGTGATAATTTTTGTCACCGTTTCAGATAGTCCCAACTCTCCTGGAAAAAATAACTCCTTACGAACTAGTGTTTGCTTTTTTGTTGAATCATTGAACGGTTAAAACACCCAAACATTAACCTAATTCAGAAGTTCATCATTTAGGACAGAACCGGTCCAAGCGGTTGCATTATCCAACTAGCTCATGGTACTTTGGAGTTGAAACAACCATTCCCTGTTTCATGAAACCTAAGGTCCATAAAATGTAAAACTAAATGATGAACAATGTGCAAGACGAATCGTGATAATTGAATTATAGCTTCAGTAAACGTTGATTTACGGCGCTCTTTCCAAATTGGTTTGATGAAGTGCATTCGTACTATCTAGTCGCTATTTTATGCAAATGTCTGAGTGTGAATTTCGTAGTGTTGCCTTAAATGATTACTACTCACAGAGATGGCAAAACTTCTTTAACAGTTAAAGACCGGTTTCGTTCGTGCTG
>NW_008751717.1:990624-1065435 GCF_000715545.1 Opisthorchis viverrini | reverse complement strand
GGTTCACTAATTACCAGAAAGGCTGAAAATTTCCAGATTTTGTATGGAAACTCTTTGTACTTCAAAGGAAATCCTGGACATCTTGTAGGCACAGGAAGAAAGGATCTCACAGTAACTTTTAGTGACATGTGATAGAATGAAGAGAAAATTCATTAGGTCTTTGATAATACCGTTCATTACAATTAGTAACGGAATGTTTCGACACTCGGTAGAGCATTTTTGGTCACTTAACTTCTGTCATGTAGCCATTAATTTGCCTGTCACATAATAAGATGCTTCAACTTATCAGAGGTTGACGTCCGTCTAATATCACTGAAATTTTTTGAGTATAAAGAAAACAAATGAAATTCATTCATCCTCATTGTAGAGAACTAAGTCATTACGATTGAGGACTATCCCTATGTTGTTTTCTCGCGTTTTCCGATAGATAAGTGTAGCACTTGAGCAATACATCTAACTTCGCGAATGCACTAAAAGGAGAAGAATTAGTGAGCAGAGTAACCGGAACATTCCCCACCTAACACGGATTCAAGAACTCATGTGAATTCTGTCGTTTCCGAAGAAACAGATACGAAATGATTTAACAGCTACATGATTGCCTGATCTCTCTGAATAAACCAGTGTAAACAATGAAATTCAATCTAAGCTGCAAGTGGGTAAATCGGCCTCGAATCTAACATAGCGCAGCTTACTCATTCTAATACCAATCAGTAGGAACGAAGCACTTTTTTTAGTATTTTGTGATCAGAGGAAAGGTGTGAAACAACTATTCATTCAATTCGACGCAGCCAGTCAACGTCTTCCCCTCGTATTACGAGATGCATTCAATTAAATCTGTCCTCCATAATCAATACAGTTCCTGCTCAATTGTTGATAAGACTGAATGAACAATTTTTGACCTCACTTTCTCAGTAATATTGCAGCTATCCATTTCTCATCTCCACATACCATTATTCTATCTGTATCGAAGTCTTATATTGCGAAGCCGCGCAATGCAACACACCAAATTAGCTCGCCAATCATGCCGTTAATGCATAAAACCGATGGGCATCAGTCGCAGGTGGCACTTAACTTCGAAACAGATCGATAACTTATCCAACACTAGGTCACGTAACTAAGAAATCTTTCCAGCGATCAATAATGATGATTGTTGATTTTTTATCACTTGGCTGCCCCGACCAGCATTTCAATGCAAATAGCAACATTTTACAGCTGATAGACACAATATTACTGATGTATGTGTTGATTTCATTTTGTTGATTCCGTTCAGATTGAAATCGGAAGATACGCCAGTAAACTAAATTAAACAAATGTCCGGATACCAAATTCCTTTGCAATAACTACTTAAACATCTTAGAAATTCAAAAAAATATAAACTGTCTGTGATAATAAATAATTGCATTTGATTGCTCTGAGGCTCTAGCCCTTTCTGCATCAGGTATCGAAAGCCAAAATGCATTGAAATATCTTAATTCCGGACGATACTAATTTAAAAAAGCCCAAACCGACCTAGTCCCGATCCCATAACGTCTACTTGAGGAAAATGGCCGGAACAGCTCACATAAGGGTATATTTCAAATATGACTTTTGTTTCAATAGACCATCCAAAAGGCAGTTTAGACTGCAGTAATTCCTCCGTAGCAACCGTCCGTTTATTTTTCACCGTGAGAAGAATGCATCCACAACTAATGTTTTGGTTCAGCATAATTTGGAATTACCACTTCGAACGTTTCCTTATTTAGGAAGCCGCATCACTCGGGGGTCACTCAATTCAAAATTTAACGATATATTGCAACCGGGACGGCCAAGAAGGGCAACTAGAAAAAACACCATTTCCATCACAGAGAAGGCTGTGAGGGGGACGGGAGTACTACGTGAAAAACTTTGCCAACGTGTTGGGTAAAAACGGATGTATCGTCAATGCAATCATCCATCCTTATCCGACTAGCTGAGGTGCCATATAATTTTTCTTCAACAGAATTCATTTCTGGCCATTTGGAGTACAGTTTGGGCAACCATCACAGTTACTAAGAGCGAACTTTAAAAACTGCTTTGTCAACAAAAACCTGTGTTGTATATATTTCAAACCTCAGTGCATCATCTTAATACGAGCTATAAGAAAACCATGTAGTTTACACGTGGTTCCACCTCATGTACGGGGTAACTGCTGTGTTTTTCATGTATGCTCATCATCGGGTTGATAGGAAATTTTATAATGGATAGAAAAAAATGGATAGTTCATTAGGTGCTGTAATGAACAAGCATGATTGTTATGCTAAACAGTTTCACAAACCACTGCATGTGAACAGCACTAGAGTGCCGCGAATCACCACGTAAATATTGTTTATGGCGCCATATTCTAACGCTGTTACAACGAGCGACGTCTGTGGCGAAATGATGGCTTCATCAGACAATCATATATTGTGGTCCGTTTCCATGCTTTGTCGAAAAATTTGATACGAAACCAAACTTTTCTGAAAGACCAGTTATGACTCTTTGTCAGCTACTTTATTAGACATTGGTTTTTCTCATTCTGCATGGTGTGCATCATCACAATGTTACCTTTATCAATTTGGTAGGCGGTTAAAACCCTTCAGAAGGACTGTAAACAATTGTTGGATGTATATGAACGGTGTTGTCTGGATGTATATGAACGGTTTCGTGGCAAAAATACATGTATATTTGCATACCAGAGCAAGATTTCTGTTGGTTCGATTTATTGAGTAATGCTGATCCGCTGGCGCTGTCATACAACGAGCGACGTCTGTGGCGAAATGATGGCTTCATCAGACAATCATATATTGTGGTCCGTTTCCATGCTTTGTCGAAAAATTTGATACGAAACCAAACTTTTCTGAAAGACCAGTTATGACTCTTTGTCAGCTACTTTATTAGACATTGGTTTTTCTCATTCTGCATGGTGTGCATCATCACAATGTTACCTTTATCAATTTGGTAGGCGGTTAAAACCCTTCAGAAGGACTGTAAACAATTGTTGGATGTATATGAACGGTGTTGTGCCAGAAGTACATGTATATTTGCGTACCAGCGCAAGATTCCTGTTGGTTTGATTTATTGAGTAATGCTGACCCGCTGACGCTGTCATTTTCGGATATTCAAACACACAAAGAGTCTATTTTTGAGCGAATGACCCAGGAAATTCCTGTGAGGTTTGCGTTAGGACTAGAGTTTTAACGGCTCAATCGTTTATCGTGTAACTTATCTGCACATTTGCTTACCCTGCCAGTTTACACGGAATTTATGATATACCGCCTTCTACGCATCAGTATTTTAGCTGGTCTAGTGAATGCTTGTTCTCTCGTACGATACACGCAGATTTACAGCCATGGATCATCTGTGCGTAGTACGTAGGCGATCTATTCAGCCAAAGGTATACGTGAAAAAATGTAGCATACATTACGCACGTCGGAAATGCATAATGTCCTGTGCTTGTGAACGCATAGTAAACGTATAAGTGTGACTTGGACTGGCCACCTCAAGTTCTGGTACAACATAGCAAATGTTCGCATCTAGCTGATCGAAAGCGCAACTTAAATGTCCACTGAAAGAAGAGAACAGTCTCCTCCCTGTACGCGTAATCTTATCAAAACTTTTCGGTGGTGCTAATATTAACCTGTGAATAACCTGTGATTAAGCATGTATATCAACAGGTTACGTAAAAACACTGAAGTTATTCATTTGACCAAAATCTTCGTCAGGACAGCTGTTCCTACTGTACCTGGTGATCTATAAGACCGCTCTTTCATACTTTTCGTCATGTTGACTGCACTTTCATAAACAACACCTGTTACAAAGACTTTATATTAAAGAGTGTGGATGACACTTAGCTACAAATGTTCCCCAAAACGAATCAAATCTGTTTGGTGGAGTTCCTTGTATTTATTCTTTAAGTCAGATCAGATGCCCCGGAAATACCAATGCATGGCAAACCATTCATCGTTATCCCTACATACTGAACACACGTCAGTGTGGATGATGAATGGTACCACACGTTTCAAAAACCTGGGCAAAAAGCAGGCGGACACCTGACATTTCCCTAGCAGATTGCAAATCACGCGATAAGAGCTGCTCCATCCAATATCAAACATCCGAGTTAATGGTGGGGTTTTGTTTTCCCTCTTTCCTCTGATCAAAATTGTCTTCCAATGACAATTTCCTGTCGGTGCTACTTACGAGTAGTCAGTAATCATATGTAATTCGCCGGCGAGAAATAATTAGTCAACGGCGAAATACTCGTTATTTCACGAAGTGGTGACCTATGCTCGGACCCTTACGGACGTAACTCAAAATAATCTTCTTGAACCGTATTATAACTTGGTGTTTTCCACTAATCCCAAGTCAAATGAACATGCCGTTTTCATTAGTTCGGTGACCGAAATTCACGTCACTATTGAGAATATCCCCAAAACAGAATCGATGCGCTTTCACGTGAAGTAGTGGACATCATCGCTAAGTTTCCTCTTGTCTCTTACCTTGTCTACCACATGAGTGAAGAAAGCCGAACACTTTTACGGTCTGTAGAAGTTTCGGGATTACTGCAAATGAAGTAATGATCTTCGGCTTCACTGTACACAGTGCATTTGCAAAGGAGGCACGACAGGCGGCCTCAGAGTGGTTCACCATGATGTTCTACCACATTATGTGTCTGCAGCTCTTCAGAAAATCCAGGTTGAAAATATTCTGAGTCAGCTAGACACCGATTGCTTGATTGATAGATGCCGACAATTTAGTAAATCATCAACAACGCCATTAGGAAGTAAAAATCATAACGACTCCAACAATACTATTGATTTTTTTAGCCATAAATGTTGGGGTTCCTCTGCGTAAATAATTGTTTATTCCTTTTATTTCGGTGCGGACAGGTTGTTTTTATATCCCATTGTGGACTACTCAGGGAAAAAATCAATAATTGATTTCCGCTTCACCTACTCAAAGTATGACAAGTTTTTGAAGCATGTACCTAAGTCTGTATATACGACTACTGACCTGTCAGTCGCGATTCCATGAAGTTTGTGTTTCGATGGAAGTCAATGACTGACGCATCTTTATTTCAAGACTGAATTTGCTTTAACTTATTCAATCAAATTAATTTTACTAAGCCATTGATAAAGATGTGTGCCTTCGGCTGTCTGCAAGAGGAATTAGCATTTTCAGGGCGCAAATTTCCTTGGTATAGATATCCCAGACAATCCATCTAAAATCTATACATTTGACGAGGCTGTAAGAAGCTTTACTAGATTATTTGACATTAACGAGAAGAAGGTTGTAAGCCACTTGCCAGAAGAATTGACGCGGCATATTTTGAGGCTATTCTGAGCATTTGTTCCAGTTCCAGAAAAAAATATCGCAACTTTCTATCTCTCTATGGATATTCAGTCATATTCCAGCGGTAGTATTGGAGCCGACAAACTAAGCCAATGACTGTAAAAAAAACCAGCTGAAGTTAATTTTCTTCTAGGCTAAACTAAGTGTGTCGTGATAAAAGCTCAAGTTCTGTTTCATACCGAGTGCTAATAAACCTACCGATTGTTGGTTGTGAAGACTATCGAAACCTGGCTACGTGACACAACTGTGTCCCCAAGAAAAAAACGTTCATCTTCCTCGCGGAAAATACTACTGACAACTCTTTGAAACATGAGGCTGCCCTTGAGCAAGCCGTTTCATGGGAGAGTATAAACGGTAGGCCCAGCTGGTATTCGAGTGGGCCTCCTGTTAAAACCAAATCGGTTGGCAACTGACTGCATTCCTCATAATTGTATGAAATTTGATTCAGAGATCGTCCGAGAACAAATCCGTCCCATGAAGATACTTAGTGTTGTCATGTTTTATTTACTCCCTTAGAGCACTGATCTTCCACCTACTTGATCCCGCGCAACTTTACGACCAAATGCCGTTGGATTTGTCCAGTTGTACACATGGTTTGTGTTGAGTATCATATGGAGGTCTCTTGTGCGCTAGGTGGCAACACCGTTCACAGAAAACAAGCTTTGCAAATAACCGTCTTTACAACCCCGAAATGAGGGGGAACTTCCATCGATTTGTTTACGGATTATAGTCGGAACATCTATTCATTTTGGGCATGCAGTAATCATACGCTATTTTTTAGAAAATCAACCCTATCATAGCCGTACTTTAATATTTTATGTTTAATTTTTTATCTACCCGAAGTGGAACACGCCCAAAACTACGGTTTCACACACAGGCTGAGAGAATTCACCCAGTTTTGGACACTTTTCACTGAACGTAGTCCACCAATCTTTATTTGAATGTAGTGCCCCAACCATTCGATACAGTTGTGAAACTTGTTCCCATAGTCACTGCGGGTGAGTCAACTGCTTCGAGACGTATAACCTGATCCCCACATATTCTAAATATATAGGCCATCCAGTGCTGTAGCGCCATATGTGCCGAAGGCCAGCAATTGCGGCCTCTTCGACTTCAAAGGCACCTTTGATTCCATTCTGAGGCAAGATGACCCAAGTGGTTAGAGCGCGGATTTACTAACCGGAAGGTCCGTGGCTTGAACCCGACCTCTGCCTCTCGACTTCACCTGCCTAGGCTTGGGCTCGACGACGAACCTGATACTACTTCGACGGTCCACTTTAGTATACGCTGCACTTATTCTTGACTTGATTGTTGACACAATCTTCCCCACTTTTCTTTAAATTCATCCAATCGCCTAGCAACTGCTTTATCACAAAACAAGTTTTGCTTATGCATTTTAGGTGGTCACTACTCTCTCGGTAGATCAAGGAGCTCTACCGGATGGCGTTGTCCCGGCGTCCGAACCAGTTGGTTATTTCCACGTTTGGCAAACGTTTTTCTTCCCTCAAATCCGCCCAAAACTGATACATCAGATCCCAACCTGGCCCATTATCGTTGGCGTCGTTCTAGGAATTATATTCCTCGCTCTTCTGGTAATACTGCTCTATTGCGTTGGTTTCTTCAAGCGACGAAAGCCGGACTTGCGAAAAGCCAAATTTAGCAAGGGTGGTGCAGATGAATTGGAACGCAACTCGGAAGAAACGCCTGCCAGACAGACTCATTTTGCTGGATTCCAGACCTCAACTACAGATAAGTATGAAAGAGGAGCTAAACGCAAACGCAGGGGTAAACATCGAGGTGAACTGACAATTTTGCATCCAGCAGATTTGGCTGCAGGTCACCAGACCCAGGATGAGCAGCATTTGTTGGATGACTCTTCAGGAAACGTCAATGAAGCCAGCCCCAGGGACTGAAGACTTATCATACCTCGCGGTTAAGAGGGAAGGCAAACTAATAATGCGCCAAGATGCACCACTAGCCTCATGCTTTACTTGGATTACTGAAACTTTCTGTTCAACGGAGGTCTTAGCTAGCTCGCATTGTAATGACAATTTCCTTCATTAAGATGACAATTTCTTCAGAATTACATCTCTTTTTCGTTCGAAATAACGTGCTTAACCTGCCCCTCTTTGCTTTTGGTTATTAGTAGACGATATATTCCACAATTTTCTGGAGTAATCTGCCAAATAAATTCCTCCATTGCTGATCGTCCTCCCTAGCGCAGAACTACTCCCACTCAGTGTGTTTGGAATGACTATTATTTTCGCAAAGCAAATGTTCAGTTTAGGTGTTTTCCTATTTTCATGTTATCACTATCCACCTGTGCTTTCACAGTTAACCCAATGCTGTGTCACCTCGATTATCGCCCCAACCCCGGCCAAACAACCTCTCATCCACACCTATTCACAACGCACACGCTGCTTCTCTTCTGTTGTTGTTGTTTAGCCCGAATGATAAATCACCTGCACATTTTTCAGTATTTTTGCCCATCTCCTTTTCAAATACGACTGTGTGGACGCACGTTCATCACCTAGCTGACACACCCTCCAAAAAGCCCTCTGATTGATCCTCACCTTTTCTAAAGTTATATTTTCTTTACGTGAATCAGTTTGGTGTGGTGGTCAATAAAGTATATGAAGTTACCATTCCTTGCGTCGTGCAATTTGATGGTTAAAGGTGAATTTTACATGATATTTCAATGGCCGCAATAAGACCCACACTGATTACTGTGGCTGCGGGCTGCAAGCTGCGTGGTCTGTAGAGTGTGATTGCCGTAATCCAGATGAGCACCCTAGGGATGATCACCACTGGGTCATCTTTAATCATCAGAAAAAATCAAATTCCTTTGGTAAGGATGATTCAGTCACCAATACTGAAGTTCATTTGACTCATTTCGATTATTAGTACGCCGACTGACCGTAAATAAATGTGAAATCCCATATACGAATGCTTAAGTTAACCCGTCTGGAAGCAGCGTGGCATTGTAAGCCTGTTCCACTGGTGAGCAAATGAGCAATTCCTAACGTACTAGTGTGATGAACAAACTTAGTGAAACCAGCCCGTCATGCCTCATTTTCCACCGCTTTTCTATTCACCCGAAGGTCCACCGAAACCAAAGTCGTGTTCTTACTGACGAGTGAAATGAAATGTTTTGGCTTCACGCCCTGCGGTTCACTGAATGTGTAGGCTGAATGTAAAGGAAATAATCACGTTGCTTGGCTTCTATAATATGAAAAATTGGAGACATTTTCAATCTGACAGGAGGCCGGCTAGATGGCGAATTAGCCCGTGAAAAGTGTATTACGTGCTTCAGTTGCTGTATTCTGCCAGTCAGCTACGGCGCAATCAAACTTAAACAACGAGTCTTTACTCGGGTAAAAACTTGTGTACCTCAGTTGGTAAGAAGTTTTCATTGCCTTTTAAGTGACTGTCGGTAACTGATGTATTTATTGCGTTTACATTGGTTTAACAGTTGAAAAACCCATTGTTCACTGACCAAACACATTCATACTGTTTCAGCTCTTGCATGAGGACCATCTGTCCCGTTATTCTTTCGTAGGCTTATCCCTCACTGATACTCTTTAAGATGTACGTTCTCCTAAAGCACGTTACTTCAGTTGTTCCTCCTAACGACTCCTCCTTGACCTAACTAAAATTTTTGCATTAGATCCTCCAAATCTATGGAGAAACGCTTCTTTTTTAAACATACTATTAAAGAAGACAAAACTTCTGACAGTTCCTCGGTGGTTTATTGCAGAGTTGACCCGACGCCCCACTTAAAGTTGACCGCCGAACGCATCTAGATTCCTACGTAGTCTGAGATAACTCGGTGAGGAGTGCGTCAGCCCGCATGGTAGCTATGCATAAACGAGCCCGGGAATTCATTTTTGTACATGTGAAATCAGCAGCTGACATTATGCTAACATTGGTAGCGTGGTTGGTCCTCACTTTGGCTCTATAGCGTTTCCTGTCACAGGACAGGCCTGTGCACTTCGCGACGACTGGAATGTGAACTCGATGCGTATTGGCCGGAGTTGCTCGGAATTTTAGGCTCACTCCTGGGCCGCAAGACGTTACGAAAGTCATTTAACAATATTTGTAACGCCGTATGCTTTACCGTTGTGGTCACCCTCATAAAATGGGAATTTTCTACCGCCAACCTCTCTGAGCTCGGCCATTTGGGTGACGAACACGGCTTGCTCTGTGACCCTGAAATTTCTCTACCACAAACGCATGCTCTTAATCCAAAATCTTTGGTTGGGGTTCCATCGTATGCAGGTTTATCACATTACTACAAGTGATTCGTTCTAATTTTGTGGCAAGGCTTGACGATCTTTGGCATTAGATAACCAAAACCATCCCATCGAATAATAAAGTGGACTTCAACATTTCCTAAACGTTTGCTATTCTGTAGTCACCACGGTTCTCATCTGACTGCCTTTTGTGATGTGCGTTGACACTCAGCGACAATTATTAAGAGAGGTTTTGTCCTCAAGTATTAATAGGTGCTGAAGAGCGAAGAAGCATTGTGAGGTTGTTTCACCTTTGCTGTGCATCACCATCAGCATGTCTCACGGAACTTCAGACGACCTCAAGCCCACGACTTCTGGATAAATAGCTTAAGCCCTTAATCATTCGGCCATGAGCTACTGACCAATGTTGAGATTAACTCGAACTGACACTTCAAAGTTGCGAGTTCAAGACCCTCTGGTGTTTTGTAAGATTCGCGCTGCTGATGATTCTGACTAAAGTTGGAATGGTGCTACTCTGCTTTTCTGCGTAGTTTGACTTCACTGACAAAATGATATTTTCAGTGAACGTCCCAAATCCATTCACTCCATGAGCAAGCCTTTTTAGTTGAGGTCCCCTATGAAATTTCCAGGGATTTCGGTGTGAAAACACAACCGATAGGCTGTAGATGCGTGTGTACTTCCAAAGGCACAAAGGCATTTAATTCAAACCAGTTTCCGGACGCATGGCCTCAGTCGGGGTCTCTCATAAGGATTTTAAACTGCACGCTCCAGCTTTTGTCCACTGTCTTTGGTTTCAGCACAGTTTTGCCTGTACCTGTAGAACAGGGTGGAATAAGATTTGATTATCCATGAAAATCACAACGTCTGGGACGGAGTTTTTCTTGACCTTTCAACCACAGCAGTTCACCTTTATTGGTAGAACAATCGCAATGACTAAAAACGGAAGAAACAGAAGATTGGCACCTACCGAACCACACTCAACTCTGATCTTAGCGTTGTGTTTTTCCACCAGCGATCGACGCAGATGTCACACACAACACACGAACTGTTTGAAAAATACGTGCTGAACAGGGTTCGTATATCTGAAAAAAACTGGGGTTTGTCTCGTCATTTGCTTGTTTCCCTTTACTGTTATGTGTTTTGCAATACCAAGTTCTTTACAGTGGTAGACTATGTCTTTTCTGTCTGGACAAGGATCTGTACATGCTGAATGCCGTTAACGACCGTCAACCAGGAAAGCTGGTTGTTCCTCTAGTTCGGTCGCACTTTACCGCGTTTTTATGACCATGACCATTTACAAGGAACGCTCGACCATTTTAGATACGAGAATTTGGACGTTATTCATTGTTACTGGATCACTTGACTATCAACTTTAAGTAGTCGTTGTACGGAGATGGAAGTATTGAATTACTGGGATGTTTGTCGAACAACTTTGTAGCTTTTCACACGGGTCTTGTTACTACTACTTGAGTGCTCTGCTTAGCTGCTCCACTTGCAGTTGAAATCAAGATTTTCCCAACGAGTTGAACTTGCAGGGGATTGGAACAAAGCCGTTTGGTCATAGGTCCATCTTCGATCAAGGTGTGCTCACTCAAACATATCACTTGATCGAATATTGACCTAAAGGTGATCCGTCAAACGATGAATCGCCAAGCCACAGTGACGAACGGAGGTCAGGAAAAGGAGAGCAGCTTTAGCGAACTACACTCATTTGTGGTTTTACTTTGATAACAGCCTGCAAACTTCATATGTAAATGTGAGCAGAATGATTGAACTCTCGTGTCGCAGCACGCCAGTGACATCAAAATACCCCTGGATTGTAGGTTCTGGATAAACTGTATGTACTAGGGTTGCCACTCGGTTTCTAGAACAAGACCGATTAGAAGTAACGGTTTTTAACCGTTTCCAGATAGAAATATCTTTTCGTGTGCATAAATTGGATTGCTCAGCGGGATTTCGAGGCATTAAATCATATGGCCTGTAGACTCTGTAACATGATTCGCTAATTTTTGTTCGGTTCGCAGAGTGGTGTGAACAATCTGTAACATTTTCAGGAACTTTAAAAACCAAAAATTTTAAAAACGCATTTAAATGTGGACCGAGTTTTGCATCGTATCAGTTTACTTTCATCAACGATACTTCAACTGGCCTGATGTCCAACTTACCACATTTGTCCTCAATTGTCAACGGAAATGGTTCGTTCTACATACAACAATCACTCAGTTTATTAGAAAACTCTTTGTGTTATATCAGCAACCGATTCAGGGAGACATTTTTTATGGTAAGAAAGTGGTAGAAACCCAAAAATGTCAGCCGTATACGTGATTTTTTCCTAGTTATTATGAAACAAGTGGGTGTTGATGCTACATCGAAATATAACTAACACGTGTAGCGTGGAATGTCAGGAAGCTGGCGGTAATCGATGTTCGCGGGGATTTGGTGACGGCACACGCCAGTTTTGAAATGTTCACATGTGGAGATTAATATTGTTCGAACCACAAGACACACACAGCACACATTCGCACAAGTTGAAAGACGCAGGGGAGAAGACCGGAGCAGAGCAACAATGTGCACGTATTGAAACCGAAATTACAGGCACAATCCAAGTACAGGTAAAATTATGGCTCAAATGCACTTGAAAGGATGTGCAGGCGGGCTACTCTTTCCTACATGGGGCTCGAGGTGATTGTCGGGGTTACCTGTTATACGATGAACATGTGTGTACAGTTCAGTTTCACTTTCGTTACAGACGTGTAGCGTGGGACGTCAGGAAGTCAGCGGTATTCGACGTTCGAGAGGATGTAGCGACGGCACACGTCAGTTCTGAAATGCGCAGATGTAGAGGTTGGTATTACGGAATCCACACGGCACACACAGCACACATTCGCACAGATCGGATGACACAGAAAAGAGCACCGGAGCGTGGCAACGACAAACGTGTATTAAACCGGAGCCGAAACCGTAAGAAGGGGGTACAAAGTCAGGTCAAGGTCAATCAGGGATGGTGTACAAGAGGGTTACTCTCTCTTGCCCGGGGCTCGTGGTAGCTCGTCCGTGATACCTGCAATAGGGGGAGAGAGGGAGAGGCACGTTTAAGGTCATATGAGAGACGTGCAAGCAGATCTAGTCGAGTTTCAAATGCGTTACAGTCGCAAGATTTTATATGGGCGCGATTTTAAACCTTTGAAAATAGCGAAATAAATAATAGTATAAACAAAGTGTCAAACCGACATTTGCTTTTGAAGTAAAACGCTCATGGATGAAAGATTGCACCTTACTGAAGTTTTTGTTTGAGTGTTCTAGACTGGTCAAAGTACAAATTGGTGGCGCATTTCTCTGGAGAAGTTCGGATATTTCCCCAAGTGAGTTCTGCTTGGCCTCTGGGTCTCCCCAAAAAGAACAGCGTTGCAACTGTGTTATTATTCATTGATTCAGAACTCAGCAGATGATTCAAATGACGGAATATTGTTTACGATGATCACCCTATCCAACTGAACATATCCGTCTCACGTGCGCAACGAAACTACACCAGGGGGCGAGGACCGACACCGGAAGTTGGGATCAAACCCGTTTGAAAGGCCAATAAAATGGCTGATGAAGGTGATAGACAGTAGAAAATGTATAAACGTTCCTGTTTTTGGGACGCAGGAAAACAGCAAAAGAACTCTTTTGGTGCTGAAGCACACCTGTGGATCCGGTTCAAGTTGTAATTTTTCGATAAACGATAGTAGGTTAAGGGTGCTGTCATTATGGATAAGGAGACTTAAAATAAAACGTACCCTGTTCAAATGCGTCCACAAGGAAATCAGAATTATCTGCCATGTAGCCAGGAGGGGTAAACCAAGTTTCAGCGATTTCGGGTAGGGAGACAGCAGTGGTGCCAAGTCAGACAGGTCAGAACACTTATGTGTATGTTGTTGCAGTTTGTGGCGGCAAACTTATGCATTGTCTCCATCGCCTTTTCGTCTGACTAAGCTGGAAGGAAGGAATATTGGTACTTCAACGAATATGGTAAAAAGATGTTTGGAATGATTTGGTTCGACTCAGTTGGATCGGAGGATGGGTAGAAATGACGGTATATGGTGAAGTTAGTTTGATCTCAGAAGTTGACGGAGGCAAGACGGAGAAGTGGAAGCATATGTGAGAACCGGTGACAAATGGATAGCAGGTGGGATTGGGTAAAGTGTTTGAGGGTAGACAAGGAAATACAGAGTTTGCTGCGACCAACATGTGTAGAAGGGACGGATAGTTGTGTAACTCGGGCCAACAAGAATTTGCTAGGTTTGTGAGTTCTTCCAGCTAAGGCCGTCAAGCTTTAGTTTGGAAACGCCTTAGTCAAGCAAATTTCAACACCACCATATACGGATTTTCTCGATCACAACTTGTCACACCGCTTTTCCATCGCTTGTATTTTACTCTAGTTGTTATCCCAAAACCTGAAGTGCTTGAATCGTGGTAAACTGATCGTTGTAGCTGCGGAACACTTTCATTTGGGTTGACTCGTACAGAACTTTACAAAAACGGCAAGTCCCTTAAAACCATAGGCAGCATCAACTGGTACATCTTGTAGTATTTTTCTGACTATTACCATGACCGCTCACTCATCAGGAAGAGACAATGGTTGGTATCAATCAATAATGCTCGCTAGCCGGAAGTAAATACTGTCATTAAAACAATTGAAACTGAAGGTACTTGGTTTCTGTCTGTAAAAGAGCAAGTTGATGCCATCCCCAGGTGACTGACCATACAACACAGCATTTTCTCGAGGAGCGCGAACTTCCATGCTAAGTGAAATCCGCGAGCTTCGGTCTGGTGCTCATTGCGGGCAAAAAATAAATGCAAGTGAGTTGCTTGCCGATTAAAGTCACTCCCATGCTGGGCGGATCTTAGAAAAGTATCACCTGAGTGCTACAGAGTCACGCAAAAAAGGTAGCGAGTCGGTGAGTACCGGTTACTGAAGGAAAACCCTTGGGTTGCGCGAGCAACGTGGGTGGCGCCATGACCAACAGGCATGTAGTTTACATTTCATATACAGATTTTGGCAAAATAATTCATGTAGAAAATTTTTGACAGATTCGTCTGCCAAGCAAATTTGTGGTGACACCTCGCCGCATCCTGGACTTCTTAGTAGACAATAGCTACCACACGGTACACATGAGTCGCCTCCATAAAAAAGATTGGTTGAAGCCGTTTATAATAACTGCACATACAGAACCCAGCTGAATGCTGTAGCGTAAATACAACACCGCAAATTTAGTTTAAACCCTAGCTAACAACCAAGGCGGCAGGCCAAAACATTTAGAAGTATAGGTAAGCATGAACTAGCACACGTACCATAAATACAGCAGAAGGAAAGTTCGGACATATTGCAAACGGCATAGAAAGAATCACAAACATCGCAGACATTAGGAGTAATGCAGACAGCGGTTTACAAACAAAACACCATCGCGCTTACTTTGCATTTAAATTTATATTTACTTAATAGTATAGTTATTTAATTAAGTTATATGTATTTGATCTATTTATATTATATTCTGTTGATTTATTTATATTAATTTGTGTTCGTATTTTACTATATACTTATTTTATTTTTTTATTTTTTAAAGGTCAGAACACTTATGTGTATGTTGTTGCAGTTTGTGGCGGCAAACTTATGCATTGTCTCCATCGCCTTTTCGTCTGACTAAGCTGGAAGGAAGGAATATTGGTACTTCAACGAATATGGTAAAAAGATGTTTGGAATGATTTGGTTCGACTCAGTTGGATCGGAGGATGGGTAGAAATGACGGTATATGGTGAAGTTAGTTTGATGTCAGAAGTTGACGGAGGCAAGACGGAGAAGTGGAAGCATATGTGAGAACCGGTGACAAATGGATAGCAGGTGGGATTGGGTAAAGTGTTTGAGGGTAGACAAGGAAATACAGAGTTTGCTGCGACCAACATGTGTAGAAGGGACGGATAGTTGTGTAACTCGGGCCAACAAGAATTTGCTAGGTTTGTGAGTTCTTCCAGCTAAGGCCGTCAAGCTTTAGTTTGGAAACGCCTTAGTCAAGCAAATTTCAACACCACCATATACGGATTTTCTCGATCACAACTTGTCACACCGCTTTTCCATCGCTTGTATTTTACTCTAGTTGTTATCCCAAAACCTGAAGTGCTTGAATCGTGGTAAACTGATCGTTGTAGCTGCGGAACACTTTCATTTGGGTTGACTCGTACAGAACTTTACAAAAACGGCAAGTCCCTTAAAACCATAGGCAGCATCAACTGGTACATCTTGTAGTATTTTTCTGACTATTACCATGACCGCTCACTCATCAGGAAGAGACAATGGTTGGTATCAATCAATAATGCTCGCTAGCCGGAAGTAAATACTGTCATTAAAACAATTGAAACTGAAGGTACTTGGTTTCTGTCTGTAAAAGAGCAAGTTGATGCCATCCCCAGGTGACTGACCATACAACACAGCATTTTCTCGAGGAGCGCGAACTTCCATGCTAAGTGAAATCCGCGAGCTTCGGTCTGGTGCTCATTGCGGGCAAAAAATAAATGCAAGTGAGTTGCTTGCCGATTAAAGTCACTCCCATGCTGGGCGGATCTTAGAAAAGTATCACCTGAGTGCTACAGAGTCACGCAAAAAAGGTAGCGAGTCGGTGAGTACCGGTTACTGAAGGAAAACCCTTGGGTTGCGCGAGCAACGTGGGTGGCGCCATGACCAACAGGCATGTAGTTTACATTTCATATACAGATTTTGGCAAAATAATTCATGTAGAAAATTTTTGACAGATTCGTCTGCCAAGCAAATTTGTGGTGACACCTCGCCGCATCCTGGACTTCTTAGTAGACAATAGCTACCACACGGTACACATGAGTCGCCTCCATAAAAAAGATTGGTTGAAGCCGTTTATAATAACTGCACATACGGAACCCAGCTGAATGCTGTAGCGTAAATACAACACCGCAAATTTAGTTTAAACCCTAGCTAACAACCAAGGCGGCAGGCCAAAACATTTAGAAGTATAGGTAAGCATGAACTAGCACACGTACCATAAATACAGCAGAAGGAAAGTTCGGACATATTGCAAACGGCATAGAAAGAATCACAAACATCGCAGACATTAGGAGTAATGCAGACAGCGGTTTACAAACACCATCTCATGGCGCTTACTTTGCATTTAAATTTATATTTATTTAATAGTATAGTTATTTAATTTATACAAGGTCAACCCATGGTCACGCACAATTTCCCTTTAGTTGGAGGACCATGTAAGCGTACACCGGGGACTAGGCAGATTGAATGAATAACGGCTGTACGGGGCATTTGAGCAACTGCAATCGAGGTTTGAAGCTTGGGAAGGGGGTGGATGAGGAAGAAATAAGATGAAAGAAGTAGCGTCTGGTGAGTGCCAGGAGGCATCGGACAGGACGGTGTGAATAGAGAACAAACTAGAGGAGGATGACAACAAGCTAAATGAGACCAGGAAAGTGTCTATTTTGTTGGCTGACCTATAGGCCAAGTACTAACTGGCCAAAGTAAGTCCCTAATTCTGGGAAGGTAAGGACGTTGCCGCCAAGGTAGCTAGGAAGGAAGCTAGTCGTTGGATTGGTTGGAACGGTGAGATTACGTGGCAGTAGTTTTAGCCCAGCAAAAGAATCCAAACAGGGTTTACGTTGTGTAAATATGGGTTAGTGTAAACAGGTACAGCAGGCAAGTAATAAGCGGTCGGGTAACAGCTTCCGGGATAATGGATAGGACCCGTGGTTTAACTGAAATCTACTATGTCAGCTTAACAGGAAGGTAAGATTAAGGGTCGTCAGCCACCGAGTCACTGCTGTCAGCTCCAATAAACGAATGGCTCAAGGCAAAACAGTCATCAAGCGCTAGCTGCAACTGATGGTATTCAGGCACTGGTAAAGAATTTACAGTTTATATGTAATCGATCGCTTCAGAGAACAAGAGGGAAGAACGTGTGTCATGTCGGGATGATGAAGTGGACTTGTGGTGGCGCAACCCAACTAAGCCGAAGATGGCAACTCCTCATACGTCAAGGTTAGCCGTGAGCCTCAAACATTATTTTTAGGCTATCCATCCCATATATATATATATAAAGGTAACAATCAATGGTCTTTCGAAACCTCCGTGAGATGATATAGTGTGGATAGTGGAAGTGATTTTTAACATAGCTTGGAACAGGAAAAAGACAGTTCGAAAGGTCGACAATGGGAGTAAAAATCTAGAGATGCGGATACTGTAGGGATGGCAGGAAGTTAATTCAGGGCGGCAGTCAGCTATGTGAGCCCGTCTGTAGATTAGGCGATACAGGAGGCCTAGGTTCAGCCTTATTAGCCTCAGCCATAAAGGATCCAGCCCAAGAGACAAACAGAAAAGACGATTCGGCAGATTGAATCGACGGAAACAGGGACTTATCAAACGAAGGCTGCACTATCTCCACAGAATTCCGACTTGCACGCAAACACTGTGAGGCAAATGCAGGACTGGATGAAGTAATCGGTCTCATAAACTGCTTCAAGATGGTAGTTAAACATGGTTTATTGTGGAAGGATCGGCGGACAAAAGCGCAGCGCTAGCGGGCTTTGGCCACTCTATGCTTTGCGTGCCGGGAAAAATTAAAGGCACGTTATACCCAAGACCTAAGTCTCTCAATTCGGAAAGAATAAGTATCCCCGGGGGATCTGAAACCGATTTGAGAGGTTTAGGGTACAGGTTTGAGGACCAGGGGGATAAAGAGTTCAGATGAGACTGGATGTCAGCAAATGTGGAAACAGTCACTGGCGAACAGAAAAGAGGATCCATGGGTGATCGAATCAGTGAGATTATCATTGTATGGTAAGAACGGGGGGTAAACACACTACCCTGAATAACTCCGCTGGTAATGAAAAGAGGTGGTGAGAAGAGACACCCGATCTTGGTGATCTGGGTTCGCCCACTGAGGTAAGAAGTGGACCATCCTAGTAGCGACCACCAATCCCTGCAGATCGTGATTTGTTGAGGGGCGCACCGTGAGCGACTTGGTCGAACGCCTTGCGAATATCAAGATAGATAAGAATAATGCACAGTCCGGTATCGTAGGCTGATGAAATATGGTTAAAGAAATCAACCTGGCATGTGTTAACTAACCGCCGTACCACAAACCCATACTGTTGACCATAAAGGGTCTTGATTTTGAGCAGGCTGTTCATGATAAGGACTTTGGTGAGACGCACCAGAGTACGGGCGAGCAACCAGTTATAGTGAATGCCACGATACTAAGCTGGAGCGGTTCGTGGACCTAAGTTATGGTGTGGGGTGCTTCCACCGACTTTAAACTGTGTCAGCAACAACGGGGATATTGAAAAGATTAGGGATTAAGGAGTGTGTCCGGCCCATTAACTTCAAAGATGAGCGACGGCCCAGTTAAAAAGCGCCCGCGCCATCGTGCAGAACCTGTGCGGAATCTATACAGGACTTCTGCACTAATGTAAGGCTTTTAAACCGCGAGAGATTGAGACATCTAGGAGGCATCAAAGCCTCGTTATCTGTTTCAAAGTAATAAAGAACCACAACATCCTGTATTTCTGGATCCCTACGGAATGTAAACAATGACCAATCCAGGTGGTTTTGTTTCAGTGCACCATTTCCGCACCTGGGTGCGGACTGGGTACTGAAACTTGTTTAAATTCCGCACCCCGGTTGCAGAAATGTGCAGAATTTGTGCAGAAATTTGCGCACCCGAATGCAGATATGCTGCAGAAATTTCTGCACCGGTGCTAATGGGGGACACCGTCAGTGCCGAAAAAATTGTTCTTACCATAGTATGTTTCAATGACGGAAGGCTGGTCGAGATTTAGGGAGAATATACGGAAGATCATGGGCCACATCTAGGTACGCGAGATGTTGTGGCCCCGAAAGCCATCAGCGTTCATTTGGATATCAACATTTGTCACCGTAGTGTGTATCTCATATAGCTGCAGGAGGATACTTGCCTTCAGTCCACCGGCCCTCTGTCGCACGCAACACAGACGAGGATTTCGCAATACGGGCAGTTGATCCTTTAAAATAGATGGAAGAAAGCACCTGAGTTCGTCTAACACAACGGCTAAATCGTATATAGTTAGGCTCAGCCTACGCACCATCCGACGACGCCGTTAAAATAATCGTACGCGGTTTCCTAACACAACAAATCGTATATAGTTAGGCTCAGCCTACGCACCATCCGACGACGCCGTTAAAATAATCGTACGCGGTTTCGAATGGTTAAACAAGGATGGCGTTGAAAAGTGATATAGGTGTAAGCAGGACTGATACTTGCGCTGGGCCATCCTGCGGCAAAAAGCTGTATTGTCTGTAGTGGCAGAACGTTTCTTCAAGGAACGCAGTGATGAATGGCCTTTCAGCGCCAATGTACTGTTTGGTAAAATGCGCGGTAACGGAGATAGCTGTTACGAATTACCGCGAAGACATATCGTAACTGCTAAGCCAGTATATGTGACGCTGATTATGGGCTTCACCTATACCCGGCAAGCAATCCAATGGCCAACGACGGCTTTTCATACTCATAACTGTATTCGTTGTTATCGTATAGTTTCAGTGAAATTACATTGAGTATGCTTCTAGTGAGCGCTTATCTACTTACCCAAATCATTCCTCAAAAAGAGGATCCATTTAACCACCCAACGTTTAACTGATATCCGCCAACGCGCATGTCGTCTCACCCATGGTCTTCAGTCCGCACTCGTCTGCTGAATTCGAATTACTAGATACCAAAGCGAAGGAAGCAAATTCAGCTGAAAGTAGACAGTGCAAGGACAGACTAATACATAAACTCGAGAAATTGCTTTCTATCACTCGCTGTTCTAGTAACACAGCAGAAAAGAGTAAGTCATCCACTAGCTACTGTAGCGTAGCCAATTTATCAGATAGACCCTTCAGTGAAGAGGAACGTTGTCTGTTCGAGTAAGGATTGAAGTTTGCAGTACGTAATGGTGTTATAAGGGCAGAGGGGATTATTCCTAGTATTGAGTCTGTATTCCAGAAGCTTCCTGCAACGGATGCGGAAAAGTTACGTGTACAGTTGACTACGGTCCTACATACATTGCACCAGCTGAGCGAAGAGCCTTAAACACGTTGAAAAGTGTAGACAGCATATTAATTAAAAAGGCAGATAAAATTAAGGCCACGGTCGTCATGAATAAGGGTGACTATCTTCAGAGAGTTGGACAACACATAGCTGATGGTCCTTGCCGAAACATTAGTAACAGGACGATCACGTCAATTATGAACAACAGTAAAGTTGAAGTTGGAAGGTATCTAAGAGTTGCGATAAACCACCTGGGGCAAGGCAAATGGTATCGATTGTAACCAAAAAGTAAAATCCAACCACGACTTTACGCGTTACCGGAAAATTCACAAGGAAGACCAATAGTGGATGGCATAGGTTCGCCACCACATGAGCTGGCCATATTTCTGGCAGGTATCCTTAAACCATTTGCCGGCAAGTCACCCACACACATTCAAGATTCATATAACTTTGCTAAAAAATAGCTGGGTTTCAGATAGAGCCAAATGAAGTCCTGGTTGGCTTTGATGTCAACTAGATGTATACCAATGTTCCTAAAGCGGATGATGTGGAAGTAGCAAGAAGAATTTTTACTGGCAGACAAAGCTGCAAGAGCGAACGCAACTCTCCGTAGACGACATGTTTGAAGACATGAGGGTATGCTCCAACCTCAGTCATTTTGATTTCGTCTCAATTATGTACTCTCAAGAACAAGGCTTAGCGATGGGCTCACCAATATCCCCGATTTTGGCCAACATGTACATGAAAGACTTTGAGCAGAAAGCTTTAAGCGGATTAGGGTGTCCACCAATGGTGTTCTGGCCTTGCGTAAATGACACGTTCGTTGTGACAAAGCGGGATAAGGTAAACAAATTCTTTCAATATATGAACACTTTGGTCCCTCATGGAGCTAGAGTCCACATTGGTTACACTACCTTTCCTTGACTGAATGACACACGAAATTGACGGGAAATTAAAAACAACTGTATATCGGAAATCAACAGATGGCGGCGCGGTCTTAAACTGCTTCTCTGCACGTCCAAAAGCAGTATACACTAGCGTAGCTGCAGCGATTTTTAGAAGATCGAGAGCAGTGTGTACAGAGGAGGTGGACCGAAGAGCAGCTCAACTTGAGGTAAAAAAGCGACTTCAAGATAGCGGATGCCCAGTGGGTTAAACTAGGCGGTGTATTGGTCTGGCTACCCAATAAGTTAGTTTACCAGGAGTGTGTGGCAAAGAAATAAAAATAATAACGCTAGGTTGGGTATAAAATAATAAAGAAGGCAGACGGAACAGACTCACTGACAATTGCTTGCTTTAAAGTAGTTCGTCGTTGGCCCAGGTCAGCAAATAAACAATAACCCAATTATGTTGGTCCATAGGTCTTCTTCTGAACGGTTCCCACATATAATAGATTCCGAAGATGGTCTGAAATGTTTTGGTACCAGAGTTAGTACTTGAGACTCGCGAATGACCGCTGCAAGCGTGAGCGAAATCAGAAGAGAGAGTCAAAGCAGGTGACCACGCTTGTAGTATGTGAAATTGCACAAGTGCGCGTTTTCTGGTTCTTCGTATTCAAACAAAAAACGATTATACAATTGATGAGATACGTAGTGTTATAATGTAAGTAAAGCACCCGAGCGGCAGCTAAGACGGGTATCATTGCCAACATCAAGGCCCAACAAGGAATGGATCGGAACAGCGGTCATTCCATAGAAAACAGGGACATCTGAAGTCATTAGAAGGGTACTGAATACGGTTAACATTAGAGTAGCATTCCAGAAGGGGGAGACTTCACGCTCGGCGTTGGTGCATTTGAAGGATCGCACTTCGGTGGTTGTTGCTAGGACCTGTGTATGCAAAATAAAATGTAACGACTGTACGAAGGTTTACATAGGTCAGACAGCCAGGGAATTGCACACCAGAATTGGTGAGCATAAGCGTCCCATTAACAGATCACCGAGAATCGAGTATGAATACCAGGAGTTAGTCAGAGATTCAGCAATGGCAGGGCATGCGCTAAACACTGGACATAATACAGATTCAGAAAATGTGGACATCTTGAGACTGGGTTTAAGATTCACACCAGAGCCACTGGTGGCCGAGGCGGTGGAAATCGCCAAGCATCTCAGTGTGAATAGAATAGAGGGGGTTGAACTTGCAAGCGTGTGGAGGGCGATCTTAGATGACATGAGGCGTTGTGCGGTTACCAGAGAAATGGCCTGGGTCTAAAAGTGCAAACTCCAACTAAGGTTAGCTCCAATCAACCACACCACCCCCATCCCCAAACCAATTGTCCCAGCACTCGTGGACGAACACAGACGAAATCTGTGAACGACCCCGAGAGGAATTTTCCATTAGGGTGTTCTAGGCTGAAAAAGCAAGGACGAAAAATCCCGGTTCATCATAAAGCCGAATTCCTCCTAACCAATCTGTCGTAACTCTTGGTCATCCCCACTAATCAACAAACAGAAACATCAGACTGAATACCCAGCACTGATCAAGTCACTAGTCATAAGGAAACTCACGGACTGGTTCTCTGTCTGCCTTAAAACCCAATCAACCTACCGACTTACTCACTTGGCCTGACGAAGCTTTTGTGTCAAAAGCGAAACGTTGCCCAGGAATAAATCCACTGACTGTTTACCAAACCCCTCTGAAACGATGACTTTCCAATCGGTCCCAAACATTTTTAATTGATTCAAATCGAAACACTTAATCCGGAATCTTTATGCATTAATAAAAGTTTTTAATATGGTTGACAGTGGTGAGTGGCAACAAGTATAAACACAAATGCAATGCGAAATGTGGAGCGAGTCAAAAGAAAAACTTATTGCTTTTAGAGTTCCTTGGTAAAAGTCCGGACGGCGGGAACGTTTTTTCTCCGCAGTATAACTGCTACACGTGTTCCTTACTTGCCCGTGAACACGTGACTCCTTGCTTCATGCGCGCGAGTCTGTATGTCGACTGTGCTGCTTTTTTGGCCGTGTTCTGCCCTTACATATGTTGACTGAACCGTGAAAAACTACGATGTGAAGTCTCTTTGTGCCCCCAAAGAGACCAAGGGACATGTTGTTAACCAAAGGTCATGTCATTCAGGCCACGATGTTTCGTGAGGCACGTTGTGGTACGTGAAACAGAGCAAAAGACGAAGGCAACACTGGACGCGGATATACTTATCAGATTGTGGGACCACCACATAGTGTGCCATTTGTAACCCCAACTCAAAATTCCATCATTCTTGTTTGTAAGTTAAGCGTTCAATGGATAGCTCATTCTTTGAACGCACACACTTCCTTTCAGCTGTGATCGGTTGCACGAATGGGGCTTCTGAACCTGATGGTCTACGCTAATGAGGCTCCTGACCACGAACGAGTTATGGAATGCTTCTCCTAGAAACAGTCTCTGTGATATTATATTCCATCCTCTGTCCAAAATAAAACTTACTCTCCTGATTTTTACAAATCCCACCAGAATCTACATTTACTTAGCCAGAACATTTTCAACTCCCATGCAGCAAAGCATTCACTGCTAATCGTGCTAGTGTTTTACATGTACGACAATCTTATAATCCACCTATTTTGACGCCTGCCCACGCACATCCATATGCTCAATCAGCACGCATTGAAGCCTCCATGGTCCTTCTCTACTGTTTAGAGGCCCTAACCTTCCAGATATCCTGTCAATTTACGCACCGTTTATTCTGAGCATAGAAACTGCTTCACCCTCCTAGTTTAATCAATGACAATTCTGTGGTGAATCTATGTTATCCGTCTCTCTACCCACTGGACGAACACATGTTGGCCCAATCCACTCAACTTCCCAGGAAAGTACCTCAACTCTCTTGTGAGTACTCAAGTCGAGATACGTAATCAATGGTGAGGCCTACTGCTCCCTCGGTTCTGTAAAGTTAACCACGAAACTTCTACTGATGTCAAAAATTCTTATATAGGAATCCACGGGCATCCAGCTTCCGATCCGTGCATGGTTTCCGAGCCAGTTATACGAAGCCATTCGGGCACAAAAGGAGGCTTTCGACAGGAGACTACCCATCATGTTCCGAATGAGGCTGCATCAAGTAAAGCCCAATGATCATGAGGACCTCAGTTGGAAGCCCATGCAGGAAAACTCAGCAGCATAACTCGCTCGACCTGCAGTTAAAAATAAAACGTCGAGTGTCGAGTAGTTGAACTGAAGGAACGTGAAGGTCATGCAGCATCGAAAGTGCGCTCATAACAAGGTCGCTTGGTTACCTCGTGGTTGACCTAATGTGTTAACTTGTACGGGGACATACAGATACAAACGGACATTCATATACATTTTTATCAACGTAACCCAATGTCGCTGAGATGCCAGATATAGCTCCAGAGCTCGAACAGAAATCTTCAAGAAATATATTCCATAAAGTTCACGATAAACTATCTGCAAATAGAGTATTTGTTGGAGCATTCATATGCAGTGGGTGTAGCATCATACGTGTTAAATTTTAGCCGTCGGAGTAATAGTCGTATCATCCACAGTCACTGCTTACTTTAAAACCCGTGCCCGAAAGGTTTGTCAATTCCACTCATGTTCTAGCTATTTTCAGCTTTATTCCACGAATCTGATAAATAGGACCTTCGAGATAGACACCCTGAACGATGTTTTTTTAAAGGACAATGAAGAATTTCAGTTCATTTCTGGCAGTATCCATTACTTCCGAATCCCAAGGATTTATTGGTTGGACCGATTGCAGAAGGCAAGTGCGCTCGGACTGGATGCCGTACAAATGTGAGTTTTCATCTAAACCTAGTCAAATCCGATGCACTATCCTGGTAATTTTCTTTCCCTTATCGCCGCCAAGCTACCTCAACTCACCATGCTTAATGTTCGCTTGAGACCCTAAGTCCTGTGAGTTGAGTACGGCAGTGAGGCATCGGTGTTGAATACTGATATCATGCTGTCGATGATGATGATGATAATATTCTGTGAGTTAATGGAAAACCCACAGAACAGACAGGAGACGGAAATTGGCCTGGGTACTGGACAACAGCGGTCGAGCGAACAACCTACCCGTCAGTGTCAACTAGTTGAGGCCCATTGTAAGCAGTCCATCCAACAGTGTAAGACATAATGGACGAGCCCATTATCTTCGGCTCAGTTTTCCAGCAATAAACCCTGTACCTAGACTGCATTAATTATAGCTGCTGCCACCGGAAATGGGGAAGCATAAGATATGTGGCCAAGCATTGAAGGCGATGAAATGGTCACTTAATTCGTATTTTACTTTCTTGTGATGGAAAGGGAAACCGGGGATAGCTACTCATTGAGTTTGAGAGCTTCGGTGCACAAACGCTAATGTCTCCTTGTTGTAGCCATGGATACAAGTGTCATTAATCTTTGATGGGGTAAATCCAAGGAGGTGGCTGCCGATTGAGTTACTGGCTATCGTTTTTATACTTTGTTGGTGGGTGGTACACTGTCCACATAATAGCCGGTTCCACTCAGCACAGCGTGGAACAAAAACAAGCCCTTTAAAACATTCAAAGTACATGTCTTAACCAGCGTGAACTGCGAAGCTTGAGTAGTTCGTTCATTGCGGAATAGTTATCTTAAACTGTCTGGCGTACCACAGCATCGTTAATCCGATGTTCCCACCAGATTCGGTCGTTTCTCCAGTGGCCATATGCTGTCAGCCTTCAGTCACCGTATACTCGTAGAGGTCATGTTTCTGATCCATTGAGCAGTATGGATGGCACTGCTGCAATGTATATTATGCACTTGGCAGAAACCGAAGTCACACCACTGCCATAAGTGTCAGAGTGTACGAGGGCTGGGACACTGCCAGGTTGTCCAAGCCTAGACAGAGGAAGTCGAGGTCGGATTGAACCGCGGATTTTTGGTCAGTAAATCTGCGCTCTAATCACTGAGTTATCGCGCTCCAGGTATTTAGGTTATCTCAGTTGCATCTTTTAGAGGTCTGAAACTAGGAGATTAACGACATCCTCATCGCGCCATCATCATCGTAGAGCACAGCAAAATCATTGCCGTACAACCACAAAGTTTATTTAATTATATTTAAAGCCTTGATGTGAGTATAAAAGAGAAGACAATGCACGAGGGAGGTATGCGTGGCACATGATAGCACCATCGTGGTCGGTGATGCTGGACGACTTCCTCGATTGAACTACCTGCCGCACAACCAAATGCCCGTTTTCTAATCACCTTATCAGTAACACGCTGACGCTATCTAAAACCAGCCACGCCTCTGAGGCATCAGTCGACAAAACCCTGAAGATGCCTCACATCTGTCCGTAGAGGCCACGTATCGTACTCATAACACAGCACAGCTTTTACTGTAGCCTGGTACCCACGACCTTTAAGATCTATTGAGATGCTATTTTGATGCCAAAAGTGACGCAAACTAGCAAAAGTGATTCGATTCTTTGAGATTCCCGCACTTACTTCATCAAACACTTCCATCAGAGCTTATAGAACTACTGAGGTATGTAAAGCTATCCACAACATCCAGCGATTCTCCCTGAATTGTTAGTGATATCGTTTCAGGCTGCACGTTTTGAAGCATGATTTTGCTTTCTGAGGTCCAAGAAGCATGCTAAAAGTTGGTATGATGCTGGTCAGTCTATTCAATAGGGCTTGTGCTTCGCTTTGGTCTTTAAAGATGCGGGCAATGTCATCTGCGTACTCCATGTCGACACGGCTCTCGCCGGCAACAATTTGAACACCTGGGCTTGCAGACCCTTTGAACGTTCGCCTCATTATTTTATCATTGATGAAGTTGAACAGGAATGGAGAGAGTGGACGTTCTTGTCGGACACCACTTTTTGTAGGGAAGCTTTTGAAGAGCTCACCATACAGTGTCACTCGTTCAGAAGTATGCGAAGTTAGGGACGGGACTTTTTTCACAAACTTCTCTAGCGTACCCTATTGAGCAAGTGTAGTTATCAGCACTGACCGATCGACAGAATCTAACGCACCCTTGAAGTCAAAGAACATCAGGATTGTGGCTCATCTGCACATGTAACGTTGCTCTAACACTGAGGGAGTGTGAAGATGTGGTCAACGCAGTCCCTTCCCGGTCGAAATCCCTCTTGATTCCCACTAGTCAAGGGTTCGCGTGCCACCGTAAGGCGTTGAAGAATCAGCGACACCACAAGCCTTGTCACAACAGGCGTCAAACCAACATCTCTTTGGTTAATGCATTCACTGCGAGTACCCGTTCTGAAGATGGGCACTATTATCGATTCACCGCAGTTGTCTGGAAAGGTGTCCCTCCCAGATGGACCTAAACAGGCTAGACATCGTACCATCCGGCCGGCGTTCGAGGAGTTGTCTCTGATAATTTCGTTTGACTTCTGGGTTTGCTAGCTTCTCAACGGCTAAGCGAGGTGTGCGCATTTTACGTACACCTGAAACGCGCATTGAAAAGCAGCAGCGTACAAGTGCATAGTCAGGGTCTACGCTCTGGACGCTACCTCAAACCCCGTAACAAAAGCGTTTCAGGCACCCAACCCTATCGAAGAAACAACAAAGCCCGGCTTATGACGAGAGCTCAATGCATACCAAAGATAGTTCACCTGTAACGCCCTTCTGGTGTCTATATGCCATGCTATCCGAAGAAGTAACCAGGGCTGGGATACTGCCAGGTTGCCCAAGCCTAGACAGGAGAAATTGAGCTGCAGAGATCGGGTTCGAATCACGAACCTTTCGGTTAGTATATTGGCACTCTGACTACTGAGCCATCTCGCGATAAACAGAGTAACTGACAACAAGATCTAATAGGTTGCGTGAAGCGTCAGACAGTAGATTTAATGTTACTGGGCATTGCTTGACGTGATGATGCCAAACACCTATCGCTACACCGTACTCTCAGTTCGATAGAGGCCTTCATGCAGTGACAAAGGTGGCAGGTGCAGCCGGACCTCATTCACTGCAGCGCAGTGTTGTTACCGACTTCAAGCCAGTCTGCCGCCAGTTACTGCTGGCATTGCTATGCAACATGACTTCTCGGACTACATCCTCAAAATCGCAGATTCGTCAGTTATCGCTCCTGTATAGACGCGAATATTGTGACCATATTTTCTAAGGCGGCTGTTTGTCACTCTTAGAGGTGAAGAAATGTGCTTTTTGCTTATGGTCGTTGGGCGTTATGGACGATCGCTACAGACTACTTTCCTGGAGTTGCAGACAGGCAAGAAGATGGCCAGATGTTTACGACAAAAGTGCTCTCTCTTGTTTTGACTTCCGTTGCGTTTTTATTCTTCGAAATCTTAGAAAAGACACTTAGACCTGTCAAAAGCACCACGTTTAAATGCTTGCGTGGGAAAATATCTTTGACCGCGGGTGTGCATACGACACCGTTTTTGCTTTTGAACAAAAAATGACGCGGATGTTTTTGGGGTAATCCGATCACGATGGGTCCATCCTTTGCTCTTATGAAATGTGTAATCGTGCTTCCTAACACAAAGAACTGATAATACTACTTGAAAAACAAGGAGACACCTGCTGTTCCGGGGCACTTTAGGTAAGCTAGAAGTTGTATTCGACTCGACTCTAATGTGAAAGGTCTGGTCGGTGCTGAAATCCTCAAGGCTTATATTGCGGTCACTGATGTGCGATACACGGCGACGTCGTCGTAGACTTCTGGCTGTTAAACTACAATACAGTTTGTACTTTTGCGCAGTTGTTAGTGGTAACCTCAGGGTGACGTGGCGGAGACTTCTCTAGTATTCGCTAACCGTTGTCTCAAACTCTAAAAACATGTTCTTTGGCATCATCAAATATGCTTCAATAAAAACAAAAAAAATAAGTGTTCAATTCTGCAACGAGATCTCCAACAGAAAAACGTTAGATGCTAAGTTATCCCCGGTGTCTGGTGACCTTCACACACCATCATAGCTTCGCTGATGACCGCCTGAGACAGCGATTCAAGCAGGATGTGAATCGGCTCTACTTGATCGCTGATTTCTCCGCAGTCCCTACACNACGAGCGCTACTTGTAGAGATCATCTTGTAAGCAATATGCACAATGTGGTTTACAGCATTCAGTCGAATTGTGAGTACGCCATACGTGTTTCTTCGATGGAAATACGTGCTGATCGCCCACGGACCGCTGTATCTCTCACAGGGATGGAATCAGTCACCAGTTTGTAACACAAAAATTAGTCTATGGAAGTCCCGTGAGATCTTGGAAACTGCTGGAAAGCTCACGATAAGAAAGACCATTTGAACTGACGGGTAGCAACATATGGTTGTGTGGTGCTGGTGATTCACGCACTGCTTATTTGTGGTCGCCGCCACGAAGTAACTAATAGCAAGCCTGGCGAAAGGGTGATTGAAATGGTGATGGGGATAATAGTGAAGGTCATGACGTGCTTGAAAAAGATCGTCTTGACTCTCACCAGGTTTCTCCATAGCCTGTGGATGACTACTTCATCAGTCATGCGTGGTATGGGGGATCTATAAACCGATCAGGGCCCAACGTCCTGTGCAGTATAAAACAAGAACTTGAAACTGGCGTGTGCATCAGATCAATGGATTGAGGTTGACCAACCACTTACCCTTTAACAAGGTTTGTAACTGATTTTGAGTGCATTCGTGTGTATGCCGGACATGGAGTTCATAGTACCAGTGAAGTTTATGAAATTGCGGTGAAAAATTAGGTGCGTGTGTCAGGGAGCCGACGGGTATAGCTGACCGATGTATTTCAAAGTTTTGCGTAAAAATAGTTCAGCTCTCAGCATGCCTGTCTAAGTAGGCGGCAGTGATTGCTGCTGTCTCCGTTAAGCTAATCAAACCCAACTTAATAATAAGAGTTAGTGTGAAAAAGGGATTTGGGGTAACTAACGGCAGTTCTGCATTACCTGGATCATCTCACCACAGGTTTGCGTTATGCACAAGAGCAGGAAAAACCTTTAGCGTACAAGTAGTTTCATTTTGCATTTTGTGAAGCCATCCATTATCAGGCGCTTTGTGCATTCCAATATTGAGTAGCATAAAGATTTCTCGAAAGTGTAACTTTCCTAGACGGACTGATCTGAGATAGCTAAGTTGTACCTACTTGCTGGGATATAATACTTTGCTGTCTCGGTCGCAAGAAGTAACCGCTTATCTCACTCAGATAAACAGAACTGCATGAATTGGGATGGGATTTGAGTGAACCTTTAGGCTGATGGGTCCGTCGGCTATACACAAGTCTCCTAAGAACTGCGCAACTGCTAAATTGGAACGGCAGTTTCTGAGACAGTGGCTTAACACCAGTGGGAGCACCCCGGGTCACCCTCTGCCCTTATTTGGGTAGATTTTCTCCGGATTCAATTAAATCTCCTCTGGGGTCAGCGTCGTTCGTTGAGTAGTTGAACTATGTCCGAACGGACAGCTTCAAGAATGGTGAGATAGGAGAAGTTTGTGGCCACTGTCGAAAGTAGGCACAAAACGATTATCGGATTACATTTTCGTGTGATGCTGTTCTAGGAGTGCGAAATGGATGATCTGATCTAACTCTGAACTCTGGGAAGTTCACGAGAAGCCGAAAAGTGTATATCAAAGGAACACCACGCTAAGTGAAGAATTTATCCTTTCCGAACTTCAATTTTAATTACTAATTATGGATCGGATTGTGAAGAGAGTTCAATTGAAGACACTCACTATTTTCCTGGAGTACTCTAACGTATTACCAATTTCGGTATACAGTCACTTCGATTGGATGGAAAATGAGAGGAACTAATTCTTACCATGCTGTGTGTGACCCGGCTATCCCGAGTTTGGTTGAATGACCCTGTTCCTCGGAGGGTTAGGACTCATTTAACCCACGCGGGATGAGTCTCCACGCCCAGCACAGAACCATCAGAAATCCTTCACGGGTTCCACAACTGTTTAGTTGCTACCATCATCTCTCGCGGGGGTGAAATCGAAAGGGATGTTTCACACTGAATATCCCACTACTCCTCCATCGTAGCAATCCTTCACAGGTAATATATGAAATCATGCATATGGAAATCCAGAACGTCCTAGCGGTCTTCATTAAGAACGACAGAAGAAAACCTTGGACTACACTTCAAGAACGGATCCCAGGCGGTGAAAGAACAATCGGCTATTTCTGGTTCTGTGCAAACGCCAGAAACAGAATATCACACCTGTTTCTTTTGCGGTTTGAAAGGTGCCGTTCATGCGAGCTTTTGCCAGATGAAACCAACGTGTATTTCATGTGTGTGAAATGACAGCGAAGCCTTCACTTTCACTAATTGCCACGTGACATCCGGTAACCGTTTCGATTAATCCGAATGAAATAAAAGCATGTTATACCCAAATCGGCTATCCCGCATGGGATAACGAAGCCAGAACAACCTTATACGGGTTTTGTCCTTCAGGAATAAACCAAGTTTTGTTTCAGTGGTTACCAAGTGAGCTACTTTGTGTTTGGTTCAGCTCGACTTCAATTAGTCATTCGAAATTATAACTACTAGCAACTGAAGAGTAGCAACGTGTGATCCATAAATAAATGTAACAAAGGCCACTTTTATAAAAGTAATTTTCAGACGGTCGTATTTCAACGATTGCCTTGCTCCTGTACTACAGTGAACATATCTTGGAAACTGCAACCCCCAGTTGCTGTATGACAGTTTGTCAAAATGAGGGGATTATTATATTTCCCCTATTTATTGCATATATACTTATATCCTTCACATGAACATTACAGTGACATTTTAACGTCAACTCTTTAGGTCTGCGGAGCAAGTTTGAGAATCATCTCATTTTTCACGAATACCGGTTAGTAGGACTGAATCCTTTGACATCAGAATCTGCTCTAGAGTTCAGAAGAACGTTAGTTGGTGTGACAACACCAAGAGGTGAACTATAGGAACCACTACCCAGTGCCGTCTCGTCTCGTCGACAGAGACTTCGACTGTATCCTACGATCCTTCAGCGTCTAACTCTTCACAAATCACTTCAGTATACTTTTAATAAATGCAAAAAGTAAATACATGTATGCATTCCACTTTCAGGCCAACTCAACTTTTAGGTTTGCACGTCCATACATTCTGTGCTTGACTACGCTTTCGTATATTAATCAGGTGGAGACAAACTAGAAGGCGTGGTTTTGTCGAGCTTAATAATCACTCATCAGATTTAAAATGAGAGAAATAAAGATCCAACTGTATCTTCTGGAAATGGGATAATGGTGAAAAACGTAAGTGGGGCTATAATTTCCGCAACAAGCATCCTATACTTTGAACTATGTCTGAGTGGTTGTTCTGTATATGATGTTATGTTGACCGTATGTCACACAGCCTGGAATGTAAAATTCTTTGTAGAAGTCTTTGGCCGTTGCTATATCATTTTCCTTGATTTGTTCCCATCGTGGATAATAAGCTGAGTGGCATGCATTGTTTTTCCTCTCATTCACGAAGGTGTAGAAGAGCGAGTAGGTTTGGCAAACAGTAGGAAATCGAGCGAATCAATTAACGACTGAAACACTCCTGGAATATGATTGTGTGGCCTTTTGTATTTTCTTCCTCGAAACATATGTCAACAGTGAACGCCTGACGCACTGCTTGGTACAGAATAAACCAAAACAGAATCGCAATACGGTGCACACCACATCAAGCGTGATGACATTTAGAAAAGTTGGTCTTACTACAAGGAATTTTATAAGCGTGAATTGCATGTTATCTGTGTCGCTTAGTTCAGGCTATATTCTCCCTCATCCTCTCGTGTGACAGCGTCCACCGTCAACGATTTTATCCAACCATCCTTAATGAGGGTTCATCCGTGCTCGGACATTGATGTATTTACGGTTAAATGGCACAGAGAATTCAATAAGAAAGATACTGATGGCTACACCTCTGGAAGTTTCTGCGATGTGGGCATTAAGCGGCCCCAAAGAATTGCCGGTACATAATATTTAGCACATCGATTGTCAGTTACTTCGCGAGCACGAATTTGATTAAATATTTTGTGAACTGTGTGTCACATTAATTGATGTGGCATGTGAATAAGAGCACGACGATTTTGGGTGGAGTTTTTACTGCAAAACTTTTCGATTACCTTCACTGGAGGCGGAAAGCTTTGTGATACTTCTCAAATGCTACCAAAATTTACCGCTGGTTTTGAAAATAGTAGTCAAGCTAAGACCTCTTCCTCGATTTGAATTTTATGCTTTTATAAAATGAAACTCGCCCTCCAGTTTTAGTAAAGGATTCGGGTTATGATGTTAGGGACCTTTCTGCACTGGACGTGGCTTCTGTAAATGTAGGATTTTACTGCATCTGAGCCATAACAAGAACTTCATAGGACTGATGATAAGCATTCGCGTTTCAGGACGTGCTTTACGTAATGGCTTACCTGTTTGGGGATAGCGTTCTTTCAGTATGCTTCTTTTCATCAATTCGGAGTGATTGTTTGAGGGCAGGGCGCGTGTGTATGAAAGGTTAACACAAGATTCGTTCTCCTAGGCAGTTCGTTCCTTGCTTCTTTGAAGACCTTCATTTTAGTAAATTTGCGCGATTATCAGCCGTTGAGCAGTACTCCCTTCCCCGGCGATTGCTAACTTCCCAACAGACTGTAGTTCTGACACCTACGAAGGCAGTTTTGTGGCGCTTTAGGCGCTTAATTACCAGAGCTAAAGCTCAGGTATTGTCTGGACTTCGTGGAAAGATTTTGGAGTTTTTAACTGAGATTTCGTCTTGTAGGTAGGGTTGAGATGGTTCAGTGGTAGAAGTTCGGTTTTACTGACCGGAAGGTTCGTGCTTCAAACCCGACCTGTACATCTTGATTTATCCTTTCTTTGCTCTGGCAACCTGGCAGTATCCCAGCCCTCGTGCTTTCTTTGGGTGGCCTCTCGACTAGACACCGAAAGGATGTTTCAGTTGAAATATTATCTTTTCCCTTCTTTTTGATCCTCTCTTATTTGTGTTCCCGTAGATCTTGATGGTGGTTACCGTTTGGGAACCAGTTTTGAATACCTGGTATCTGGTTGTTCTTTTTCTTTGTGCTGTCACTTCTTGCTTCTCGCAGTCTTGTCCATAATTTGTTTTTTTTTGCACCGGAATGATTGCTGTCTCTAATTATACGAACCCTGCGTTTTTACACTTATTTTATATCTTATTTTTTACGAACTCTTTTTCTGGGCCTGTAAGTATTTTGCCACCAGTATGTCGGAAGCTTTCCTACCCTCCCTATATTTTAGCTACCATTATCCCTCTTACCACTGAAGCAAAGTATCCTTTAGATGTTGCCTGAGTGAAGTTTCTCCCGGCCCTAGAGTTCCAACATTTAGCCTATCGTGGCTGAGCACGATGTCGATTTAATTGCCACAATATACTCGGCTGGGGCATCCGTGATGCGTAAGGGTTCTGGAACTTGGGGATTTGGACTGCATAACATCCTCGGGAAAGATGGTGACAAGGCAGTCACATTGCCGTCAGCGTATTATCCGAAACAATCCTACTTATCTTTTATCCTGTTGATGGTGTTTCAAGAAACTCGTTTGACTGCCGAGCACGCACAACGCCGCTGTGGAACCACCGCCACATCTCGGCTTACTCATGAGCAAATGCTGTCGTAACACGCTCAACATAATCACGCTAAGATGGTGTGGGAGTGGGCCGTTTCAAATCCGAAATGATTGCAGTTGTAATCACACCGTATGGAGTTAGAGTAACGGAATTCGGTCCTTGCTTCATCTGAAATACCACTAGTGTAGTTCAACCTAGTGCTGTTCAACCTCAATTTATTTCCACATACGGTCTAGCAAGTTACAAAATGACAGCAGCAACCCATTTGTTTTACAGCTTACTAGACTTTCGGCCATTGCAACAGTTAGGCAGTCTTCTTTTGACGAACGACTTAGAAGATTGTTGTCATTGGGCTCCCTTCTTGCTTCTTTCACAGAGATATTCCCTGGAATTTTCATGAACGCAAAGAAGGCGAGTACACCTTCGAGGGCATGGCAGATGTAGAACATTTCATCTTCACTGCACAACAACAAGGATTGCTAGTGATCTGCCGTATAGGCCCCTACATTGGCTCAGATTGGTCACTAGTGAGTTGATATTGCCCTGTTACCTCTTTTCGTTGGTACTAAATCAGAAGATTCATCAAGTTTTGACTTTCACTGTTAATGTCGACTCTTGAATCAAGCAGTCTAATGAATGAACCGGTAGGCGAGTTCACGCACTTTATTGAATCGGTCCACCATATGACAAAGCAATCAGCATTGCTAAGGAGGCAATTAAGGAGTTTTCTCTTATTAAGAACGGTTTTGTGAAGCTCAGCTATTCCAAAAGACAGAAGGAACCGTGGAATTCCTAATTGATACAGTATGTAGCTGTAACCTCTTGTAAGCGTCTTTCTATTAGTTTTTTTGCTAAACATAATCGAAGCGTTAGATCAAAGTGACATATTGCTGAAGGTATATAATTGGGTCATGAGTAGCATGAAGTAGTTAAAATCGAGGTTTGGACGAAACGCTTTATGAAGTCTATCTCAGTGGAATACAGCGTGTATTTCTCCACTGTGTTGTCCATAAATGACTGGCATTCATCTATCGGCATGCTTTGTTTTTTATGCTGAGGAATAGCATTAATCGCTTTAACGGTCATGCTTCGTATTTTGTTTCGACGGAATACGAATCGAATGCATGCGGGATATTAAGTACGGAAAAAAACTTGGTAGCTATTTCTGGGTGTAATAAATTGTAGGTTCCGGCACCCTAGATGTGGACAACTTATTTACTGTGGTGCAATGTGTTTAATGGCTTTGTTTCTGAGTTCGATAAACGAACCGCCGAAAAGTTGTTGCATTCTTCCGGATTGACATACATTACTTTTTGAACCCAGACCGCTTTGAGACTGACCATGCTACACAGAGGCCTTGAATCCCATTTTCGCTTATCAGGCGTGCAAGAAAATGAAGATGCTGATAACCACTAACATACCACTCATAGATATAGCGATCGACGATCGTGTCTTGAAGTGTGTAAAGGGCGCTGAACCACAGTGGCCACCATACTCTTTCAAATCCGTTGGATTTTTTAAGATTTCGGGACGCTGAACTGTTCAGTGTAGTAGGACACTCACATCCCGAACCTTTCACCTAGTGTGCAGCTGGGTAGGTAAATATGTACAAACAACCGGCTACCTATATGTTGAAGTCAGCTCAAATGACATCGGGAAGTTGGTCCTCACTCATAAAGTTTTATGACAATTGGATTTTTATTGTCGTTTTATCACCAGGTACTTGGTAAGATTTGATGGTGAATGCATGCGTTCTATGTATACGACTATGATGTGTTTAGTGTTCACGCAGCGGAGCGAACTAAACACTTTTCGAACTCACCGTGTATGTGCCACTCCGTCGAAAATTACGATCCGTCATAGGTCACTTGACTACTAGGAGTGTTTGCCCGATAGAAACGCGTTGCAAATTGTGTCGTGATGATCTGAACGCGTATCGGGAAGAGGCGAGTACCCTTCATTATCAACGTGTTTTTCCTTTCATTGGACCCTCGCCTACCATTTACATTACATATGAGGTTTCACACATTCATCGGCTGATTGTGAACGTTTCAGTGCTGTATGCGGGAGACAGACATGCCGATCGCTAATGAGACCGAGCTATCCAGACCGCTTATCCGCTGCTTTTGATTTTGTCACGAAGTTTACACTTGGTCAACGTAAACTTTGACATGTTGGACTTTGTACCAGCACGTTTCAGGTAAACAAATAAGTTAATAATCGGACTGGAAGCTGAACCACTGTCGGTCCCTGTCCGCTTCCGGAATTTACGTGGTGGGTATTCGCTGTCTATAGTTTTGAATAACTCCTTCAGTTGCATAATCAGACGATGCCGACCTGAGATTCAGACGAAATTTCAAAGCTTCTTCGGCCTACGATGTTCACGCTAACGACATCCTCGGGTCGCTATCAACGGTCAGGAACTATTCTTCATTGTAGTTGGTACGGGATGATTGTTTGAAAATCCGATGGCAGCTCATTCTCATACTCGCACTCTTTTGTCCATCTAAGGAACGATTTATATGTTGCCCGGACATCTAGATAACAGAGTTGTGGAGCAGATTCACTTTTTACGTATCGTTCTTTCTTACGTTACCATTGAGGCTGTTTCCAATAGCTCATGTTGTCTTTCGAATTACTAGGTTAATCGGGCGCTAGTACCTTTTCATTGTGATAAGCTCCAAACGCATTTATCGACAGTTAATACAGTTAATTGATACGAATGAACCTGAGTTGAGACCCGGGATCCCCACCCAGTGAGGCGGCAGTTATTCATCCGACTTAGTTCGCTGATTAGTGATTTCACAGTTTGTTGCCATGTCATAGACCTTCTACCTCTCGGTCGCTTTCACACAGCACAGGGCTGGACGAAAAGAGCTCTGAGGCACCAAGGGTTTGCAAACGGGCGAGACGCTTCCTAACTGGAATAACGAATGATCTTTGAGTGGCTCGGCCATCGCAAAAGAGTTCCTCTTTCATATAACCTTCTGGTGTATCGGACCCGAAACTGATGATCAAATACTGACAGGTTTCCTACATCCAACGCACCTAAAGGCCATGTTTTTATCCATAGAGCAATGTGAATCCAATGTTGCAGTGTATGCTCAGCCATCGACAAAGAGATTGACCTCACGCCTATGAAATTAGTATCCGAGGTTTCCAAAGCTGCCCTGGTCTTTCCCGTTCGAGAAGTACTTTCATAGCTCCAGCTGCTACACTTTCAGTCACCGAAACTGGGGTACCATGAGACACATAGCCAAGTAGTGGTGGCGATGGCTTGATCAGTTAGTCCATACTGTGCATTGCTCTGAGGTACGGGAAGCTGAGTTGCTGTGTACTGAATGCGACAGCTTTTCTGTACGAGTGCTACTGACTGCATGATTGAGTCACGTTTCTCTTTGTCCTTGATCATTAATGAGTTGAGACCCGGGATCCCCACCCAGTGAGGCGGCAGTTATTCATCCGACTTAGTTCGCTGATTAGTGATTTCACAGTTTGTTGCCATGTCATAGACCTTCTACCTCTCGGTCGCTTTCACACAGCACAGGGCTGGACGAAAAGAGCTCTGAGGCACCAAGGGTTTGCAAACGGGCGAGACGCTTCCTAACTGGAATAACGAATGATCTTTGAGTGGCTCGGCCATCGCAAAAGAGTTCCTCTTTCATATAACCTTCTGGTGTATCGGACCCGAAACTGATGATCAAATACTGACAGGTTTCCTACATCCAACGCACCTAAAGGCCATGTTTTTATCCATAGAGCAATGTGAATCCAATGTTGCAGTGTATGCTCAGCCATCGACAAAGAGATTGACCTCACGCCTATGAAATTAGTATCCGAGGTTTCCAAAGCTGCCCTGGTCTTTCCCGTTCGAGAAGTACTTTCATATCGGGCGAGTCCCCCGAAACCTCATCATTAAGGTTATTCATCTCTAACACCCTTTGGTGCCTAGCTGCCATGGTACCCGAAGAAAAGAAAATGTATCCACCACATCGATTGGCTCATTTGCAAACATGAAATGTGGATCTGATCTCATCCAGTCTTTTAGCACTAGTTTACACTTTGCAGGTACAAAGCGTATATCAAATTGTGCCACAGAATATTTCAAGCTATTTAAAACGATTTGCATCCTGGAAATATCTGAACCAGGGAGAGCAGTATCGTCCTCGATGTCCGAGCGGAGGTCTCGGGAGCGTCTCGTTCCTCGCAACTTCAGATCCAGGCAAAGAAGTTCGAGGTGGAATGTAAATGACAAATTTGGAGAACGAGGGTAACTCAGCAGCATTGTCCTATAACACTAGCATCGGTGAACTCAGATGAAACGTTTATGTGTACCCGCATCCGTCCACACCAGTTTTGAATCTGGCTCCTCATTAAGAATATGAATTTTGACACCTTTGACCGTCAGACACCGTTAAAGTTTCAAACAATCGACACAGTCGATACAGTTTTCAGATAGAGAGGTACAACCAACGTGAACCGTTCGAAGGCGGTGCTGTTGAACTATGCATCTTCGTCCAGGGTCAAACTCAGCTTGACTCTCACAAATTTTTATTTCCAGGTAATCTGTCAACCTGCCCAAAATAGTGCCAGAAATGACTGTACATGCCACTACTACCAGGCTGGTGTTTTGCATGGCTTTCTTTCGCCCGTTTGGTCGAGGCGCTCAATTCCACTGCTATTTTGTTTCCGCCTCAAATCTTTTGTGGTAGGGTTGTCAGACTGCTCACCACCTTTGAAAAAGTGTGGAGTGCGAATCATTCGTACTGAGTGCCTTGTCAGGTTGGAGGAACGGTTCTTCACGCTGGATTTCTCTTGCTAATTACAGACCTCTTTTAGTGTTTCATTCTGGCGCTTTGAATTCTCCCAGATGTATTGAAGGTGGCCAGGTGAACTATAAAGACAGTAGAAAGGAGGTTGGCTGAAGTACCCTGGATTCGAAAGTTTGACCCACAAGGCAGTGGGAGGATGCATGGTCTTGTTCGGCGACCCTGTCTATGGTTTTTGACCTAAACGTTTTAACAGAGAGTGCTCGAGTCTTCTTGACGTATGCCCACTGGAGTCAGTTACTTACTTCTTCGATCAACCTAGCTGCAGGGAGCTGACCCGAACCGAGTCCAGGGGGGTCAGGCATGACTTTGATTCATAATGAGGTTGCGCACATGAAGTGTCTTTTGTACTATAGTGTAACGCTATAGTGGTCACGGTCAACCGCTGGGATTTCGGAATATCTGACTCTTGGGGCCAACTTTTTCTTACCCATCTCTCAGAGGAAAGGAACACCACTGCTTACTTCCTCCTCACTTTCTTCGCAGTACGACTTTACCTCCAGACTTCCTCGTAATACGATTTCCGGCAGCTCCTCTGTGACCTTCTTGTCATTGGTTGCAGCCAATATAGTCTGCATGACCGTTTCCGCACTGCAGCCCGACCACCACGACCAAGTGACAGGTTTAGGATGTGGGATACAAAGAAAGAAAACAATATAGGAATACAAACTTTTCGGTGGTCACTTGCTTAACACTTATAACCTAGGGACATTGTGATTACGCTAACCTGCGTGTTTTACAAGTTTCAGATCACTTAAGGTACAGCTAACTGCCTTGGTTTATTAGTCTGCATGTTGAAACTGTCTTGGCCTGTTGGGAATGAATATTGATATGCGCCCGCGCTAACTGATTGAAGTGACTGTTATACGGGATATATTACTTCCTCTTCTGGACCCCTTTGGAATCTTCTTCTTGGACTAAAAATAAGCACTTGCTATCGTATCAGAAGCCAGTTCATAGTCAGGAAGGACAAAAAATCTATCCACGGCATCAAAGAGTGGGAATGAAAACGGGCGATGCTGTGCTCGGACGTCCCTGTGTTCAAGTTTCACCGGCAACAGCGATTCGAAATATTATTTGGAATTAACTTGGGTTTTTCCAAGGGAAGTTAGCATAGTGTAAGCAAATAGACCAGTAGCTAAATAAATAAATATAGAAGCCAGCCGGCAATCAAATAGACAAGGAAGTAAATAAACTACCGGCGGCCACAGTCATACCAACTTGTTGTCAGACTAGTATTGTGGTCGTCTGCGATTGTACCTTCGTCGTTGTCAACAACATGGGGCATACATCTTATGCGAATCACATCGATGACGAACGTATCCGTCGGCGGATTTATTGACACGTTTCTGTCAACCCATCAAAACATGCTTGAGAGCTGAGATTCTTACTTCCCAGTAGGTGTCGTGCGCAACACTGATTCTGCGACAGTGATGTGGAGAACTTTGGGCTGCGAACCAACACTAACTTATGGAACTGAAAGTCCATAATTATGCATCATTGTGTCATTTCACAATATAGAAAACTTGGCACAGCGGCATCTTACTGGTTACGAGACAATCGCAAACAAAAATGACGGGCAGTACAGACAGATTAGTTACAGACAACGTTCCAACAATATCTACTTGATACTGACCAATCTGTCCGGTCCGTTCGACAGGGGTTTGCAGACCAAATTTCGACCGTAAGCCATCAGACCGGATCCGGCCCGGACAGCTATCAACATCGAACTTATTACTTTTACTTACACAGATCGATTGTGGGATCCAACTGCAATGCCTTCATTTGTGTCGTTTATTACCTACAATTTTGTCTTGGAGTATTCAGTACGGAGTCTGATTCCACGTTCAAACGGAGGCTAGCAGATTTTTTAAAGTGGCGTTTTATTTCCATTTTAACCAGTGTCCAAGTAGATATTCTCTTCTCTTAACTAGCCGGCTGATCGTCTGGCCATATTATTCACTGAACATGAGCAACCAGTATGGTCAATGCGCACGCCTGTATTCTGATGTTATCAAAAATCACCAATTGTTTGGTGAATGTGGTTCTTAGTTTAGTCGCGCACGATGTTGTGCAGGTTGATATGTGAACCACTTGCAATACACTTGTAATACCACACTTGTCATACACAAACGAAAGTTCACCAAGCCGTAGTACCTATGCTTTCTTTTGGTCCTCACCGCACATTTTTTTCAGAGTTTTTTTATCGGTATATTCATTTTCGAGTGGCATATATTTGGAAAATGAAGCGATTTTAAACGTTAACTAGGACTCGTCTTACAGGCCCAACGTGTCGAAAAGTTGATTAAAAAGTTTGCCTTGTGGTGAAACGCTGCCAAAAAATTGGAAATACCGACCTATCTAGTTGAGTTCACTAGAGATACCCAGTGTTGCGGCCTGTCAACAGAAAATCCCACAATAGTGTGCCATGGTATTGCTCTACCTCAGGTAAATTTGGTTTTGGTGTGGGCGGTTTCGGAAGTTCCAGGCACCTGATCAATCTCGCTCGTTTGACGCAGCATGATGAAACTATCATAGATGAGCCAGCAGTACGGGCAACATTCGGATACAGCTTATGCTAGGCTCCCAGGTTCTGGCAAGGCTGTGCACATATTCCCTACTACAGGTGAACCAACGTGTTCCCAGTTCATCTGTTGGTTCAAGTCGCTGCTGAGTTACATATGAGTTGCACGTTCTTCTTGCACTGGAACGGGCGTTGTTTTGAAAAATATATTGAGGGGCGGAAATTTCTGATTTCCTTCAACTAAATAATCGCAGGGAACTTTAATCCAGTCACCTATGGCATATCAGTAAATAAGGGACACTGATCAATTTATACGTTTTCTTCTGAAACGCTTAGGTCTTTGAATAACTCGACAGACAAAATTAAGCGTGTTGCGTTGACTATACCGCGCTATTTTTATGCATGTAGGCTCTAGAAGTTCAGCAGTTCATTGTGTGATCGAGGGATAAGGTGATGGTGATGAGGCTCAGTTTATTCATTTCACCACCAGTGAGGGAGGTCCTCAGGTGCTCAAAGTAATGAATTGTAACGTTCTGGTCTTACTGTTATTTTTTCACTAAGAGCCATACATGTTATCGATTTTGTTCCTACCGAACACGCCCTAGTAATAGGATGAATATCGAAAAAACCCACAAGTGACCCATGAAAAGGTATCAGATAAATAAATCAGGTGAATAACTTAGCTGTATATTCAACCGTCGTTTCAGTGTAGTTTCGTTAAGGATCTCATGATACGTAACTGAATTCGCGAGCAACGTGTACCTGATAAACTCACAAACAGTAGGTAACAGGTAGTTGGCTGAAAAATACTCGCATACTACTGACACGATAAAATCTTCATATCTAGAATTTTTGGGCGAGTGAACCAAAGAAACCTTTCCACTGATGAGCGAAACGCAGCCGAGCCTTCAGGAGACTCAGTCCAGCTTCACGCGCACACCAATTTAGCATGCTTCAGGAAGCGATTTACAGACATAAATGTTCGTGAGAAATTTGAGAACCAGGCCTAATGGATGAACTCCAAGTGGAGCGCAAGCTTTAGTGGACTGTTGTTTAATGGCAGTCTTCATTTACCACTTTGAAAAGAGTTAATACAGCTGGTTTCAAGACAAACTGTCTCATCCAGCATCAAATGAATCTTTCCAGTGACGGAGGTAGAGGTGCAAATGATTTACTTCAGCCCTACACTTTTAGCAGATTTCGATGCAATAACCTTGTCATCCCAAGTTTTCTCGTTGGACCATAGTGCTAACGAATGCGTTTTGTGTATCTAATTTTGACACGCCAACTTTGGGGCAAGATAACGTCACACACAAATAACAGCTAGGATTTGTTTTGTTTTGTTTTTCTGGTTATTATGAACAGAAGGAAGCCACACTCTGACCCGCGAAGCTACACTATTTTGCGTTTTTCAACAAAGAAACCCTTCATCCGGACCTTCATGTTGAACCATTAGGTAGAGATCGACTATGTTGGTTGAAATTATTATGGTTAAACAAGTGAACCAGTGCTTGCAACGGAAAATTGAGTTCTTCCGTATATTTTAACAACTCTTTCGAACTCTAGGGAGGACTTCCACCGTGGCTATTGTATCGATATCCACACATAAAAATGCGAACTAGCAGTGCTGGTAAGTGAATTTATAGTTTAGTTGAAGTGTTTCGTTATTCTTCAAATCCAACCCTTGGGCCTCGATGCAGAATTTCCAAGTGTTTTCTATTTTTGAATAGGCAGATAAGTTTTATTAGCAGTTTTGTTTTGTTGTATTTTATGAGTTGTCCCGGGAAGGCCTCATGAGTTGACATTCAGGTGGTTGGAAGGATTCCTGTAATACAACTTATTTGGGATCATTCCAACAAAACTCAGAGCTGGGAAAATTTACCCTCTGACGGTGGATGCCCCCGAACAGAATGTGATAACAACGATAGAGTCCGCTCGTGTGGTATAGTGGAACAAATATTGTTGATCCGGACAGTATGAGTTCTTCGAATCATTCCGATCGGTCGGACTCGGATAAACTCGCATTAATAAGAAGAGCTCCAACAATAAAAACTTTAAGTTATTTTGAGGCTGTTCAAAATCTACCTTTCAAATGACCATCTGTGTGAAGGACAGTTTCTCAAACTGAGAAGAATCCTCATGCTATCTGAGATGGGTAAATCTTGCCCTGCTAATACGTGGTGCGTTATCATGCCATGTAAGCCGGTCCGTCCGTTTTCTAGCTATGAACCGGCGCCACAACACAACACAAGATAGGAAAATTGCATCTTGTCTCAAGAATGGAATTCCCAATAGCGAGCGCCTCAGGGCGCAGATCAATAGATCACCCGCCTGAGATGTCCGCCAAAGTAATGCCTTGGCAACAACAACGCTCTGTCCGCAAAAGTTTCGAATAATTCCCGTGATTTATTAGTTTCTAGCTAAAAACTGATGAAACCGGCATTTCTGGGACCAAGCTGCACGACGATATATTCTCTGGAAAACTAACATTTCCCACAGTTCTACGAAGCTGTGTAATGTTGCGTGAAATGGATTAATGTATACATGTGGTCTCAACAGTCAAGCAACCCATTGGCACTATCTGGTACAAAAATAAACTAATAAAGTAGGCAGACAGGTTTTACTACAACAAAGCGGAAAGCATAATATAGGCTGTCACCCCTTGGTCAATGGATCCTCCCCAAATTAGCGAACGGATTTGGTGTCACGTAGTACATTAATAAACGAACTATTCAAATTCAAATTTCGGCCCCTCTCAGTCACGTGTGTTCGATGTAAAAAGCACGCGAATTCACTGTTCGTTTGTTCATGCGTTTTTTTTACCGGCGTACAGCGTTTGGTCGTCGTAATTCTCTTTTTGCCGATGTCCGTTCAAGTGAAAATATTCCTATCCTCCTATCTCTACCGCACTTTTAGGTGATAGCGAATTGATAATCATTGCTTAAACTACGATGGTGTGAAATTACTGGATGACCCATATTCTTAAATATGTGTTTCTATTCAGTAGCCTCATGTTCCACTTATTCTAGATAGCAAATTATATTTTTGACGTCTCACTACTTGAAAGGTTTCCAAGAATTCTCCGTTAACACTAAACTTACTTCCAAATAAGTGTACTGCATCATTTTCCTCCCAATTGGTGCTTGATTAGATCATTGGTCACCCAAAACAATATACCAGTTCTTGCTTAACTGCTGCGCAGCCATGAGAAAGGCTGTCCACTGAAGAGTGGAAAAAGTGGGGAGTGGCCCTACGCATCCGTGGAAATCGATCAAGATCAAGGTTCCCCTACTTTGGAACAGCAACGAGGGTAACGTATCTGAGCCCCGCATCGAAGTGATCTACCGCCGGTGGGCTTGACCCGACGTCCTTTTCGAACCTCACGGAACGTGAGCCAACCATATAATCACAAACACTAGCTAGGTAGCATGAACAGAAAGTGTGAACGTGCTCTCTACTCGAACCGGATAACTTCCGTGTCCTGTAAGGTTTCAAACCGCTTACAAGAAGAATCTCGTGACTGGCTTCACTTACGGGACAATCTTCAAAACGTCCTCACTCTACCAACGATTAACCTGATAAATCTTATCTGCTGCCTTGATGAATCTGATTCATCCACAAGCACTCACTCATGCATTTCACTGTGAAAAAACAGCATCAAATACACACCAGCCAAGGTACTGATGTGCGAAATTAGCATATGTCCAATGTTCTCAGATCAGTAGGGTCAAGTTTCACAAAGATGGAATAAGGTGGCTCCTTCAGTTGGCGTGTGTTGCGAACATGTAGCTTCGATGAAATTCACTTCTGATCCCAGTAGATGACGCAAGTTGACCAGTGTTGCTCACGCCTTCCTAATACACGCACTGAATTGTTCGGTCACTATATTGCCACTGTCTTTGCAGCTGCGTAAACAAGTAAATCGGTCAGCAAACTCAATTTCAGTGGGTACAGGGCCGCACAGAATTCTGTAGCGGTGTTTAGCACTTTGAAGGTGCAATGCGTCTGTGGAAACTAGGCAACACATCCGAGAAGTATATCTAGTGTAGACTATGAGGGCCAGTGGTTCTTAGCTAATACGACGACTTCGTCACAATAATCTAGTCCAGTCCGCGAAATAATTCCGATACTAAGGGTTTCCATCATTTGAAGTAGGCATTCTTAGATTGTCGATCCTAAAACTGAACAGGAAGAAATTGTGGACGGCTTCGCCAAACCCCAGTAGTCGTAGGAAAGCTCTGGAGAGTCTGTTATGAACTTCACGACTTGAAGCATGTATGAAGTACAAAGTATGTTTAGCAATGTTGTAGAATGTAGGTAGGTCGGGTGCGCTGTTTGTGAGTGACCCACTCAACCCTGCACTGACGATGTCACCTCGATTGGTGATGAGACGTTTGCAATCCAACTGCCAAGCTCGGCGAACAGACCAACAACCAAACAAAGTATGTTTATAGAGTTCAGAGACGTTCTTGAATTAAGCGTATGTAATCTGTAGTGTCGAGGGTTTCCTTGATATCGAGGAGAAGCGCAGTTGTTGGCCAGTAAAATGTCAGGCGCTGCTCAAACATTTGGCGTAACATGATGATGTGGATGGTGTCTCTCCTGCCCGGATGAAAATCTGTTCGCTGCCATAGAGTTTGCCTCCTATGTACCGGGTTTTGGCATCGCGGTATTATTGAAAACAGCGGCAACAGCTTATGGCTTATGCCTCTATGGTTATTAAAGTTGTCTCACGCACACTTTTTCTAATAGGGGTATCATGATGGATTGCCCCAGTTGTCTGTAACACTTTTTGTTTCCACATGCGAAAGAAGACAAAATGTATCGCCGTCTTTAATTAGCGCCAATGGAAGCTCTTCTGGTCTGGCAGCCTGATGTGGCTTCAACGCAGCAGGGGGAGGGGCCGGGTGATATAATGGCATCCACTGCTCCTAAATATAGTACTCCTGAGAGACAACTGGTGGTCAGTAAAGTTGAAAAAACGTTCGACATCATTACTGCGCTTATATAGAACTATATGGAACTGGAACTGTATGGAACTATATCGTGGTGGATAAGCTAGTGTGGTTTTCTCGTAGAAGGTGTCACGGTGTCAGTACTACATTTTATGCGTAAGCAGGAAATATAAACTAAGGTCGATTAGTATTCCGATCGCTGTCAGTCCTAATGGGATCGGTGGCACAGAGTCGACTGTTTACAGATGTCTAATCAAATGTGGAAGCTTCAGCTTGGTGGCTGGAGGACGGTTGATGTGGCCTCAAAATGCTGTTGTTTGTGCAATTTGTGGTTTAATGTGGGCTGAGACACTGCCAGGTGCCGAAACCCTTGGCTCACAAGCCTAACTTCAAGGAAGTGGTAGACAAGGAACGGCTACACTATAGTTTAACGTTTAGGGAACGGGTAACCACACTTGTTTCATCTCTCAGAAATGAGGACCAGGGTGCTCTGTTTGTCAGACCTCTATCCATTGACCAAGTTGCTAATAGAGCCTCTGTAGATACTGTGAGCATTCTTCAACATAGCTGAAGAGGTCTCTGAGGTATGCACTTCGTCGCACCAAGATGAACACCAGTCTCATTGTGACGCGGCAAGTACTACGTGAGGTTTTTTGAAACTTGAGCACGCTGGACTCACGAGCCCCAAGAAGTGCGATGCTAAGTGTGGGCTGTCAAAGAGTTTTCAACGATAGCAAAATTCTTCAGAATGCGAAGTTATTCAAATATGAAATATAAGCATGACGAAGATGCTGCATTCCCTTCACGATTGGTTAGTAATAGTTGGTTGATGTACTCTAATCGTTTTGTCTGAATATCTCTGTACAACGCCCTGGCACACATTAAGTGTGTCCGGATGATCTCTTAATCGGTGTCCCTGCATTGCTGTTTGGGGACATCCACCAAGTTCTGGAATCGTAGGCTAGCACTTTTATACACTCGGTCTGTCAATGTACTTTAGAGATTTTCACTGAGGTTGAGGTCCGTCTTGCATGGGGGCCATTCTACCAGTCTGATGTCAAGCGACAAAGACCAGTTACTCACGAGTTGGGAGCCACGTATTACTGAGGTGCCGTGCTATAGTAGTACCTCTTCCTGTGCTTCCTCGACAGTTGGAATCGTAATCTCTGGTGCCATCCACTTTCGCTAATTGAATTCTTCGGCGAACTAACATAAAACTAGTACCAAGCGCCTCCATTACTTCGTCTGGAACATGTTGGCTCTACTTTTGTGCATCTCGTGTATCCTAAATGGTCTAACAGCCGAGTTGAATATACGCACCATGTTTTCGGTGTTAAATTCGAAACCATTTCCAACTGAAATGTTTTTAGTTCGGATATATTTTAGAAGTACTGCAGCATTGTGGATTGTATGTACTATTCAGTAGATGCGTTCATATCATTTACTGCTTTCTGATGCGATATCAAATGAATGAGAAACAGGACAAGTCATTTGATTTAATCGAAGAATGTCCTTTTTGTTCATCCACAAGATTTAGACTCTGTCCTTGGATATGGTGCTTTACCGCATTGCTGAATTGTTTCAATCACCCTTGGAAATCGGGTACAATAAAATGTACGGAAGGCGGACGATTCCATTCTCTTCGGAGGACAGCTAAGGTCACTCCTCTCATGTCTCACTGCGTTAGTCTTATTGACTGCGGAACTTCTGTCAGTCAAGTTCGTTGTGATAGGATTTGCAGTCAGAGAGGATGTGAACTACACTTGGACCTAGAACTGACGATTGATAGTGGGAAAAAGCACCATTGTCTTGTGGTGTAAAATCACTCTCCCGTCAACGAACAAAGCGATCATTGTGATAAATTGGTCGATACTGTACATCGAAAAAAGATCAACACGTGACGCGCATTTGCCAGTAATTTTAGCTAGTACAGCTAAGGTCGTCCTAGGAAAAACCGATTTGGAAATTAGAATAATCTGTTAGTATTATTGCTCAACTAGGTACTATGTAAACGTTTGCTGTGACTTGGTTGAATGATTGCCCACAAACGGTTTTGTAAACCTAGGTACTTGTATTATTTTAACGCGGTACTTTTGGTGTTTTTTCATCAAATTTTTGGTTTGAGAAGCTGAATGTTTTCCGTGTACGTTTTAATTGTCGTCAAGGTAGTAACTTCGACACGAAAGTTATGAGAACTCTGGGTAGTCCCATAGATTTCTCGGTGAGTACAGTATTGCTAAACATCATGGTAGACGAAGCAGCAGTAGGTGCGGTCAAATAAAAGACCTGCCTTGTAATGAAGATTTTAGGTGTGAAGAGGGTACAATCTAGATAAATCTGAAGGTTGAACGTATCTTGATTCAGATAGTTTTTGTCCGTTGATGAATAGCATCATCTTATTGGTAGGATTGCTGTATTTTTTTAAAGTTACAAGATGTTCCCTAACATCATAATCCTAAGAAAGTTTTCTGTGTCCTGACTCCGTCTAGGTCTTTTAACCGTTTGGTGACCCCGTTCAAAATCGTTTTATCATCCTGTTAGCGTTTCTTTAATCTGGGAGGGCTTAACTCCACCTACAAAACTGGTACATTCAACCGGACCTGTCAGCACCAAATATTAGAGACTTTTCATTTTGGTCAATATCATAAGCCTGTTACTTTAATGTGTTAGTACCTCAATATAGCTTCATTTTTACAGCGTTCTATGACTTATTCTTCAGAGTGCTCATTTACTTGTAACCGTTCTTCTGATTGCAGAGTTCCTCGCCCCTGTAAAGCGCTGGTTCGATGTTCTGTTGCCCAGACTGAAGGAACATCTTTATCACAAAGGTGGACCGGTGATAATGATCCAGGTAGTACAGGGCTTTGTAATTTTCAAAATAGAAAAGTAAACAATTTTTCATACGCGCGTCAAGTGAAATATAACGGTTCTCAGCTCATTGTGAGCGCTTATCAAAAGAAGTTTCAGTGTACCTCAGAGAAGAAAAGTGATGCCGAAACCAGTAGCAGAGAGCCGCTGAAAATTTGTTATCTTCACCAGCTTGAAAACGTATGTTGAGAAGAATCAGGCTAGGGTCTAGCTCCTCTTGAATTGAATTTATGACATTTTCCTCCTCGATCAGGATCTGTGCAGCTAGAAACGTGCATTGTTTTTATAATTTCTCATTCCTCTTCTGGACACTATAACCATTACTTGGTGGAACAGCACCTAAAATGTCACTCCGATTTCTAAAAGCCCTACAACCAACCCTGGTCTTTAGCTCTCAATGGAGCTCATCGTGTAGGAATATAGTGGCCCATCAGTCACCTCTTTTATTAGGAGTTCCGCACCGTAAAGTGCGGCTCAAACCGTTTGAATTACTTCCCTCTGAAGCTGTCTTATAAAGGGATCGCTGTACTGGACTGTGAAAATGGCCTTTCAACACTCATTCTCCGAGTTCTTCTGGACGTTTTTTCCTTTATCGTATTTTGTCGACTATTTTCCTTCAGAAAATGCCAGCGATGACTGCGTACGTGTGTGCTTGATTGCAGTCCTGAGAATGTTTTGTTTAATATGACCGATCATTGATAAGATCCGCTAGTTTTCGGTTATTTTCATATCATTTTTCGTGACATTTGATAGAGTTATTTACGTAACTGTGCGACGCACTTACACATAAACCATGTGTGATACTATGAAGTCGATCCTCCGTCGTGCACAGTCTTCATTCTCGTGAAAGTCAGCAATACACCAGTGACAAACTTCCACGCAGCCATGAAGGAAGTCCATAGCGAAAGATGAAAGGAAAGGGGATAGGTAGGTTGGGTTGGGAATTGATTGCAAAACGTCCTTGTTCCTGCGGCGGTGATCCATAGTAGATCTTGTCGTGGGCACAGTTGCAACCTGCCTTTAATTGTAGGTTCCAACAGTTAGTCTGCTACTCAAAACACTTAGGTACAGGTATAAACAGAAGGACACGCCCTGAAGCTGAATTTCGACTATCGAACGGTTGTTGTACTGAGGTCGCTTGCTTTTACTTCATACCTAGTAGTGTGTGACTCGCCACGCATCTGCCTGTTGGATTATTAGATACTGTCTAAGCATTTCGGCATAGCCGGCAACTTTACGTGAAGAGCCATCACAACTTCTGATGCTGTAATGGCAGTGGTTTCGCTGGTGTGTCTATTACTCGATTCTCTTTTGGATCGCATCACTGGATGACTGTCGAAGAAACGATGTATTTCTTCCGCTTCCTTATTTTGCCACAAAATTCCAGCCACCATCTTTTGAGCGTCAGTAGTCTTCTAGTATTTTGCCCTTTCTGGAGCTTCCCGATAACCAATTAGTTTGATAGCTGTCTCCCATCTGCATGACTACCTTCAAAATCCCTGTACTGCGGTCCCTGTAGGGATGATTAGTTAATGTATAAATTAGGGAAAGGTTGATGGAATGCGCGAAGATAAATTACCGTTTTGGCAGCCGACTGTTGTAATGAGACTGCGATTCTCATACGCGAGATTCAATGTCGAAGGGACAATAAAACTACACCGGTTAGGTTTTTTGTACAGCTTGTGGGACTATACATGTGTTGCAAACGAAACACGTTTTCGACAAATACACTCATTTGCATAGCAATTTGGTTTTCACGGGAAACTCAACTGAACCTCTTGTTTATGGTATTCTTCAACTAAATGTGCTACAGAGAGGCCACCTCGTATTTCAGTTGGTACGATTTGCGAAATATCACAGCTCCAAGCGGGACGAAGCTGGTTGTGGGCTATCGGAAGCTTGGGAGTATAGTTTCCTTTATGAAAATATTGTACCTACTAAAACATGAGGCGGCCTTTACGCAACACATTCAGTTGATCAATATCATAAACGAGAGATTCAGTCAGTGTATTTGGGTTCGAGTAGAACATAAGTCTGACGAAAACTCGGGGACTGTGCTTCCTTGATGAGACGTTAGAAGGGTGAAACCGGTTGCGGGCTTTCGATCAGTTTTCAGCAACCTTGTGATAAGTTTCCTTCATATAAACATTTTTTATGCATGCACTCTCTGACATATGTCTCACTGATTGTCTTTTAGATTGAAAACGACTATGGAAGTTATGCTGCTTGTGATACAGACTACATAGGGGCACTAAACGCACTTGTCAGAGAGCATCTTGGCCCTGAAGTGCTCGTGTCCACCGTTGACATCGGAACAAAAAACCATTTAAAATGTGGATCTCCCTTCAAGTTGAATTTGGCCACAATAAATTTTGGTCCATGTAAGTCTGACACATTCTGTAAACAAAATGAAATCGGTCGGTTTGTGGTGACCTTTTGTGGTCACTAGTCTCGAAATGTCTCTAAGCTGAGCAATAAATGGTGTCAGGGAAGTGATTACCTGAATGGTAGAAACTAGTACTAAGGGTTCAGCTCTAGTGCGTCCTACACACTCAGTTACATGTTTTTTTTAAGTGTACAAATCTGATCATTTGTTTTCACGTCTCGGACAGCGATATGTGAAACATGAACCCTTTTCTGTTAAGACATCTAAGCAACGGATTCTCCCCCACATACCTTCTGCGGGTTCTTGCCTGTGCAAAGCGAATAGAAAACTAATCAACAGAAACCGAAATCAAATAGAAAGTGGTAACACAAGAGTCACATTCGAAGATGTATGCGCAGGTGCAAAAATCCGCCTCAGAAGCTATGTTTAGTACTCATATGGTATAAGGTTGAATAGACACGTGTTTGAAGTACAAAGAGATGCTGGGTCTCACGTTTATTCACATGACACTCGGTCGGCTGTTTGTATTGCATCAAATGGGAATGACTATGAAGACTTCTGAACACAAAACAATGGCATGTGGATGTGAATCACGCCGGCTTTACCTGTGCACAAGGTTCTTATTCCCGTTTATCATGCTAAGCTTGAGTTGATGTGATATGTGACCGTAAATTTCGCCCCAGAATCAACTTGATGTCCTAGTTTTAACATGTGTGTAAGAATTGAGCTGTAACACTCCCTCCTCAGTCTTTTGGTCAGGCGAGATTGGATGCGCTCAGGCGCTCACTTCAACAACATTCTTATCGTTCACATGGGGAAATGTGTGTATAGAGGTCGTCTGATGAGACAGTTGATCACAGCTCCTTCAAACAGTTACTAGTTTGGTGTTCGCTGCAGCTGCTGTGGAAGATAAGCTGTCATAACATTTTCACACTTAACCTCACGGCTTTACCATTCCTCCGATACCTTGGCTTTCAGCTATTGTTCCCACAGTTAGGTAGTCTCATCACTGAATAACCTCATCTATATTTCTCAAAGTTGAAGGAATGTAGAACAATTATAGCATTATATGGATTACATATTTGTGGCAATCACAAAGGTTTTCGAACTGTCGTGACTTCATTGTTGTTGGAGCACCAACAGCTTTTCATGTTCCGACGAATTCTCTTTTTTTACAGTGTACAAGTGCAACTCCTGACCGCTTTGCCCTTTGTCTAAGCGAAGTCAACAGCTACCACTGATAAAAATGTATATGGCTCATAAAAATCTACTTGAAAGGCATGAAGAACATACTGAGAGGATCACCTGGTCTCCCTTAGTATCGCGATTTTTCGTTCGGTAGCCTACTATTAAGGTAACAAAAACGGAGCGGTAAGCAAGACAATACTTATCTTACTTGTCAATACTGAAAGCTACTACAGTGGCTGTGTAAGCACGGAACCGGGATTGAAAATCTCAAGGTTAATGTGACATGGACCAATATAGTTAACACTACACCTAACTAGTTGGCGAAAATGGTAGTGGTGTTTCCCATGAGTTTTCAGACACCTTGCATTTAGCGTTATAGCAAGGGAATGGCTCATTTTTTATATCGTTCCAAAACGAACGTGATGTAGCAGTTGCGCATCCCATTTAGTTGAAGAATATCATAGATGGGGAATTCAACTGAGTCTCTCATCGACATCATCTTAACTTGTAAATTGTTATTTCTTATCTTCAGATATCTTACCTTAATTCATTCTTAATCTCTACTTCATTCTCAAACACTCCTGCAGTAGTTTTCGGTATTGACCTGTGGAATACATATTTTGTTTTGTGCTGATTCCTGATCATGACAGTAGATGGCTCAAGCACGTGTCGCAAAATTAAATGTTTCCGTCAGCACATAGATCATGCTTCAGACTTATTTCAACCAAATCTTATATTCATGTGCAAAAATCGGTAGTTCAATGTGTTTTGAGGTTATATTCTCGTCATCGCCACCAACTATGGAAATTTACTGGCGACTCACTAGCTGGATTCATACTGTTAGCTTATCCTCCTCGTGGGGATGCCATCGCTCAACTCATAGTCACCTCAATTTTGTGCAGTTTTCGGCAGACGTGCCTGCCTATTGCTTGTTGAGAACTACAGCGACCCTGTGACAACATTGTTTACCTCCACAGACAAAGGTGAGCCTGACGATAGATTTCTGGAGTTATTCGAGTTCCAGCCGGAGACACCGTGGGTAAGTCGTACAAGTGTTTTGAGATGTGAGATATAAGTAAATAATGTGTACTAATCCAGAAAGGGTAGAACTTTTGAAGTACCAGTTTTTTGTACGAAATCGATGAATCCCGCAGATAACGTCCTGTAGTTGGTTTGAACAACGCATGGAAATAGACCGAATGATGTGAGAAGGTCGTTGCGGCAGAACTACGCGCAATATTTATCACTCGTGGGTATCTACGAGAGGTGTGTTTCGGATCATGGGGTCATACTGGTTTCGTTGCAACTTAAGCCACCAGAAATAGTTCGGTTACCCTGCTATCTGTCTGTTTTACGCCCGAGGATAGGGGGATACTTAATATCCGGAAAAGGACAGCGCGTACCACTGATATCTTCCGCTAAAGTTTTGAAAACTTAAACCTAGCTTGGCCAGTTTCAGCGCATTTAGTTGAAAATGGGAATCTTCAGAGGACCCATGTGGTGTGTAAAATCATGATGAACCAACGTTAAAGACGCTTTTTTCCGAAAAAAATGTTGATAAAGAGGCAATAAAAGTGAGAAGTGTCTTAGAGACAGAAAAATAACATTACGCTGCATGTCACCGTTTAAAATTTATTTAAAGTTCCACATTTCGAGCATTTCCTTTGTGAATACCCTATAGTCTTGGAGAACCTGTAGTGATTTCTTGATAATGAGGAAATGGTAGAATTAATTTTTAATGCATATTTGACAAGGTCACGATCATGGTTTCTTGTCTCTGTACAACGAGAAATGCTCCTCCTACCGAGCTTTTAGTTCGCCAAGAATATGCGAGGGGCTGTAGATATCCTGAGTTACTTAGTACTGGTCAGTTCATTCAAGAGTGGAAATGATAACTTTTCTATGTTGACGTAGCTCCTACGGTGGGGCTTGTGCTCTGACAAGTGACAACTTTACCACCCGAAGTATTCATGTAGTTTATCCCAATTAATCATTGATCTTCACAGACAACCTGTTGATTATCAGGCGAAAATCTGATGACATACTTTCTGGTAATAAGTAGCATTGATCGCTTCCTGGAAGCTCAACTGGTAGATAATGAGCTCTTACTTGAATGCTTCAGGCAGACTTGGTTCAGTTTAGTTCTTATATTACTTCCATATTTCTTTCCAAGCACTCATTTTTAGTATTTTTGGTATCAGCTGACTATCTGCATGAACTATGTATAAGTTGCGTAATGTGTCTGTGTGTATTACGGGACGTTACAGTCAAATTTGTTTGTCAATCACTGATTCTGCATGTCACTGAGTTAATTTGAATGAACTGTCAATGCAGAAGGACAGTTGGATTACTGTCTCTCCCTTGTTGAGGTAACAGAAACCTGGCGTTGTCAGGTTCTAATTAGTAATCCTGAAATGTTCTGCTCACTAATTTTGTGATTCATGTAAATCCACTCCAATTGCATAGATTATCGTCAAGCTGTTGATCTTTTGTGATGCTCTTCTAACACCATATCTTGGTGTTCCCTTACGTCCTCGTTGAGAATTTGTTAGGTCTCTTTAACCGAAATCCAGATCTTCACGCTTTTACGGACAATTGTCATTATTCCATATCCCAGGTGAACTCGGAATATTACACCGGTTGGATGGATCACTGGGGTTATCCACACTTTCAAATTGAACCAAAGGTATTCATCGATCGGCTTCTAGATCTCCTCTATTATTCACCAAGAATCAGTGTGAATATGTGAGTTCTTTTGGCTCTAATTGTGTCTGAATGGTGTAAGATAATGTTTGCACGAAACCCTTTTCCCCCATTTTTGTCAAACCTCCGGTCGCCTCATAGCTCTGTATACGTTTCTACATCAAGCTTTTTCAGACGTTGCATAATTGAGCCGTTTTATCACCCGCACAATTGACAGAGTACTCAAATCACTATAAACTTGGTCAAATCGCAAAAACCGTTATTGAAGTCTTCTGGTAACTTAGATTTTGGAACCGAGTGACTATCCTTTTTTGGCGGGAAGTCATTTGTTCCTCAGCGTGTACTGATCCCTCTCAGGACTGTCTCAAGTGGACGGTAGCAGAAGATATATTCCCTCTGAGGTCCGTTATTTTTTATGAACAGACGATTGAAGATAAAACTCAAACTTAATGAGACTCTCTTCAGTCTGCCACCCTTCAAAACACTTTCTAATAACTGTTCTCTGATAACACTTGCTTTGTTTGAAGAACCAAATGTTTGGTTAGTATTGGCAACACTTTTTCGAACGGTGAAAATACTGGCGCATTCTCATTTTGCTTGAAAGAAAAACAGCACACCGCCCTAACATGATCGCTTATTAAGTGAAGTCCCGTTTCTCATGTCCTGTGCTTGTCAGATCAGTTTGTCGTAGTAATTACACGTTTAGAGCTATGCCACCACTGTCAGTTAACCTTCTCGGTTATGTAGTCGTGTAATGTTTGCCATACTGCAGTAGGCATCATTATAACAAACATTCATCTCGAAATATATAGTCCAGTGCGAATAGATGAAGTGCAAATGTGACAACAAAGAAGGCGGACTGAAAACTTCGACTGTTGACGAAATTTACCGGTGCGTGAACGAGTCAGTAAATATTGTTCCGCTGACAATCTTATCTTGTTTCACTTCGCTCAAACACGAGGCCTCTAATCTACGCTACACACCGTCGAAAGCAGTCGACATGTGCGTTTGCAGAGCTCATCGTGACAAAACCAATTAGCTTATTAGCCGTCTCAGAATAGCCATCTGAATACGCTAGAAGAATACGCTAAAAACGAAAGCAGTTGCAGATACCCAGTAAGAGTAGGTCATTTAGTAGTTGGCGAATGTATGATTTGTATTTTTAAAGTACATCCAAAATTGCGGTTTGTCAAACCTGTACAGTACAGGACATAGAAAAGTGTGCACCCGACTTACTAAGTAAACACTTAATTCAATATTACCGTTACAATTCAAGATATCTGGGGCGGAAAAACCCGACAAAAGTGTAATCCCTCCGACAAAAATTTTCAACCTATCCTCACCTCAGGCGGAGTTTCACGTGAATTCGTTATTGGCACGAAGTGCTACACTGGCCTTCTCAACTGTATCGATATTGCCAATGACATCGAAGTGTAAATTTTACTTCATGTGCTGTTCCACGTTTCTTCACAATTGAGGAGCCACTCAGCTGTCTATTGCAATGACCATTACATTCGACGTGAGAAAGTTCAGTTGATGTTCAACGATTCTTGGCTAATATTCTCTAGGTTTTCTACGTTCCTGTGCATTCCACTGGACTCTGGCGACCAACTTATTTCCTCATGGTTGATCTTAGCTCTAACCTAGCTAATCGTAAAATATTTATTATTTTTGGCCGGGCTTCCGACCAGCTGTTACATACTATTTTGTCGTGTCATTTTTGTGAAAGTTACATGTTCCACGGCGGAACTAATTTCGGATTCTGGAACGGTGCCGTGGACCGCCCGTATAGTTCCCAGGTATCCAGTTACGACTACAACGCTCCTTTGTCTGAGGCCGGCGATATTACGGATTTTTATCTCGATCTGAGGCAAGCGATTTTAACGGTAAGTTTTGGAATGTGTGAGCGTGCTTTATCTTAAAAAAACTGCGGATTCCTTAAACTGCAGCCAACAATCTAAATGTCACTGACTAAATAAAGAACACTCCTCTGTCGTTCTTGTTTATAATCACTCTCTTCATCGTTCGTAAGATATAGTGCAATGACCTGATAGTACTGTTATCAATGTACCTTGATTCGTTTGTCTATTTCATTACTCACCAAATAAATGGGCCGTAATTTGTCATTCATCCTCTGTGGTCGTTTTTGAAAACTATAACAGACTGAACATGCGTTAAGTGAACCCCAGTCCAATTCGCACTTCTATCAAGCCTTCTAGTAGCTCGACCAACTAACGACCAACAATATACTACTGCACAGATCTTAGTTTGTTGATCCCATCTCTATAATTTGCGCACCTCACGTAATGGTGTTTTCGTTAGTATTTGAAGATGGTTTAGATTAGCGCTTTTATCGCCTCCGGTAGCTTTGCTCACAGATGCATTCCAGCTCCACACGAAAACCAGTGGTGTCATGGATAGCCAAGAATGTATGCAAGTTTATTAGTGTGCGATATGTCAGCTGGTAACCGAGGATGCGTATCCCTATTTACTCGTTCTCGCTCACAAACACTTGGTCGTAAGCTAAACAAATTACCGAGAAGATCACATCGGAATCTTCGCGGATATCATCAGACGGGATGACCGTCGAACGGATGGGCAAAGATAAGGTTTCTGGAAGAGGTGTGGAAAGAGACAAGATCGAGGGATCCTGATTTAACCTCTCGACATCAACGTTTGCGCTGAGCATTGTCACACAAATGCTTATGGACACTCCACATGTCATGCAAACGTACACACCGCGATAAATATTTGACGCTGACTCAGCGTTAGGGTGTGCCCCCATCTTTTGATCCTTGAGTCGGCTTAGGTTAGACGAGGCAAGTCTCTTAGTTCGTGTCATGCTCGTAATATGATAACTATTGGGTGGAGAAACAAATGAAGTTCACAGGCTATATGCTGGACAGCTTCTCCATTCGACCTAACTTTGAAGCACAGCATAAACATTGAAGATAGTTGTTTTGCAGGTCTGTGGTGCTGTGTTCTGGGGCCTTTTTTGGACAAAGCTTGCCGTTAGTGCCAGCCATCGGGCACAAGAAAAAGGAAAATAAGGGAAGGTCTAACTGCACGGTTTTCTTCCCGGTAGGCAAAGGGTAAATGTCCCCTAGAAATCCAGGTCTGCCAGCATTGAAGGATTCCGTATACATCGACTTCTTTGAGACCAGATTTTCCGATTCATTAGAAAACTAACATCCTTTTATTGGCTCAGAGCAACATGGCTGAGAAGTTGTTGGGCTTCCCTACAGACATGTGGATAGTTTGATATTAGTGATACAATGGGCATTCTGGTAAAATCAGGGCGCTCGAACATGACGTGCCAGGCTGTGTAATGCTTCTTTTCTTGTTCTTAAACTTTGACCCAGAGTCTTTTTAATCGACTGTTCATGAACTAACTGACGTTCACTAATTAGGCGTTTGGCGCCAAAAGCATGAAGAGACTTCAAATAGACGCGACTGTAGCAGCTTGAAATATAATTAACCAAAATGGTTCGCGTTCACCTGATTAAGAATGGCATGCCCACTATAATTCTGAAATCACGCATTAATGTGTGTTTCGAATCTTGGTCCATGCGTTTTTAGGCATAAATAAGTCTTGAACATTTTTATCATCGTCCAATCAAGTTGTCAGGCAGCTCTATCAGCAACGAGATCCCGGGTGAAATTTGATCGTTTATTCTCCTGTTTCTACATTATATTTTATGAGTGAACATGGTGTATCAACCCGTTCTCCAAGCAGTTCACCTCAGCTGTTTAGGATCACGAATGGATACATGTTGTTTATTGTTTGATTTTAGTTCAAAAACACATCGGGAGTGGAAGTACCCAGAAACACCACCAAAATTGCCTACGATGCAATACCAGTGTATTTGGTAAGCAAATCATTGTGATTGTGTCATTTCAAAATTCTCAGTCGATGGTGATACAGTACAACCTGAAGCTTCTGTAATTTTTGTATAGATTCTGACATTTCCATAACACCGTATTGAAATTGTCAGTATTTTAGATTTTTAGCTTTCTGCAGAATTGCAAAGACATCGAGGTAGTTTCATGTTTGTGAGTTTGTGTGTTGTTGTTTTCTAAGATGGTGAGTAAATGAAAATTTGAATGATAATTGCCGAAATCCGGCCGCAAGCGAGGTCGTAGCCATTCTGGAGTAATTGATTGCCGCGGATTTGTAACGACTCTCCGTTTCTTATTTCGCATTCCGCCTCACTTTTTGTATCAGGTTTCGCACCTCATTGAACATGTCACTGGTGGTTCGAGTGCCATGGTCACAGTTAGCATGGAGGCAGTGCAACAGGTAAGATTTTAATCACCCTTTAATCGACTATTATAAAAAAATACCCGTTTAGAATGGCTGGGCAATGAACTATACTAAAATTGTCTGAGGGTTGTCCTGAATGCTCTAAGCTCATGGAATTTTTGAAATGTCCTGGTGATGGTGTCTCTGCGATGTGAGAAGTTCGTGCGCTTACATTTGAGATATTTACTGCTTGCATCAAACACTAAGTAGTGCAACTAATTTTCTGCCTCCGTGCTAACATGATCACATGTTTTGTTTTCTACTCTACCGCACCACAATTTGATGCTCTTTGGTACTATAACTGACCGCTTCGTTTGCCACTTATCATGTTCAGCTGCAGGTTTTGTAAATCCGTCTTCAGTAACAGCGGTAAACACCTCGGGGTCTGCTTCACTCCGATGGCTCGGTCATATGCATGTCATGCATATGCATGCCGAAACACCGTTTACCGATGCGAGTGTTACGTTCCGCCTCCCGTTCAGAACGACACAAACCGCGAGGTAGACAATGGATCTAAACGAGACTAGAAAAAGTTTAGGTATTTTTGCTGTGGTCAACGTTCAAGGGTGGTGTCTCCTGCACTTGGCTAGAGACAGCAAGAAATGGGGGCTAATCTATATTAGTGTCTTCTGTTTGAGCGCATCAAGGTAGGTACATGTCAAAATGCTTGATAAAAACCAGCACTAGTCCCCTCCCTCGCCCACTCTTTTTACCCTTTACTTCAAGTGTAATTAAATAAATTTTATGGCTGTATAGTAATGAAGAATTAATGTCAACACTTTTTCCCTGAAGATGATACCTAATATTCTGATAAGTGTTTCTAACCCTAACTGAGGTGGCAAAGTCTATTCACACCATTCACTGTAGAACTCGGTGAGGTCAACTGGGACCGTCTTGTTGGCTTATTTTTATTTGAGCATAGCTTTCAGGCTTGCATTTGAATATGGTGGATACATTTTTCAGTGTTTGCACAATTATATTATAAGATGTGCCTATCGGGCAAGCAACATCGACCTACAGTTGGATCTCTACCCTGTACCTACATTCCCTAGTTTACACAGTCTAATGATGGATTTTCCAACCTGACATAGCCAGCCTTGTTTCCTTCGCACTACTGATTATCTTTTCTACTGGTTTCAACTTTGAACTTCTTCAGTATTCGGGATTCATGTTGTACAGAACAGAATTCTATCGTGATGCTGGACAGCCTGTCCGATTAAAGTTCAAAGATGTCGCTGACTACGCATACATCTACACAACTAGTGTTAACCTGGATACTCTTGTGAGTCAACCTCCCATCCTGTGTTTTATGGTATAAATCTAACCGAGTAGTCTTTGCAAGTTTCTACAAACAAGATAATTGTTTTGCCGTTTTCCAACCCAGTTCACTGCGAACCAGGCCAAATACGCTGACACTATCCAAAGGCAACGCAAATAAGAATTATTCTATATTACGTAGAGCAGTGCATGAGACTTGAACTACCGCGTGCGACGTGAAGAAAAACCCGAACTTGGCTTGGTCGTAAAGAGACCATTTTAGCCCCAGGTTACCTCCGTTCATAAGGAGTTTGCATGTAGCTGTTTGGGAATTCTCCCAAGTGAATAACTTGGCCTTTCTGGATCACCATTTCGGGCAACCGAACGTACACTGTGCTACCGAGCTAATATACCTTTGATTTTCGCTACGTGAAAAAACGAATGAGCCAAGCAGATGGTTTGTTCTCTGAGTCCTGTATATGTACACAGATTCAGTCAATAAATACGTGAGGTAGGGTCGAAATGTGTTTTCCATCACTCGGCTAATCGCGCACAACTTTGATACTGCATTGGCAATACAGAATATCTATGTTAATTGAGTCCGATTTAAATGTTTCTCCTTGAATAAAAGTATTTACGTCTACTCCGCGAAAAGATACTACCTTCCTCTTTAGGTCACTTCACAGCGGCACGTCAAGTGTGTCGCCATTCTTTGGACTGAAGAGGTTGAAAATGTTGCTGTAAGATATTTAGTAATAAGAGCAAGTTAATTGTCAAAACCCGAACTGGCGTGTGGTGCATATGAATCAAACTCTCCCGCACATTTTTTCTGGAATGGGAGTGTTGTGCACTCGAATGATTGAGCCAGAAACTGAGAACGAGGATTGCCGAATGATTGGCTTTAATCTTCTATCAATTTCAGTACATCAGCTAAAACATTAGGAAACACAATTAGCTCAACGAATAGCGAGTAAAAAAGTTAAAAACAACGTGAGTATATAACATTCTTCTCCGCCGGAGGGAGAGAACAATGATAGATGCCCAGCCTCTCGATAGGTTATAACACAACCAAATATTCCACTTCCACAAATGGAGCTATGTAGCGTAAGTCACTGCATAGTCTTGGAAACATTCGGGTCACAGCTCTTCAGTCTCCGCGCGGTAATTATGGTCAAGCGAGATTGATGTCGTAGCCCCTAGCAAGAAAAGGAGTTCGTCATTTATATATATACGTATTTATATATATATATATCACTAGTCCGAAAGCACCCATTAAGTGCCGCTACCCAGTTTCTGAAACATCTTCAGTAAACAGACTGTAATGGTTGGACTGACGAAGCGAATAACCATAGTCCCATGCTAAGAATTCATCAGACCGAAATAAATCTGTTAACGGAAAGTTCACTCTCTTCACCCACTAGAACACAAGTCCAGTGAAATAATGGTAGGCAAAATGCACCACTTATAGACATTATTAACACACCAGAATGTATTGGTCCGATATATTCGACGTACAGTGTACACGTACGCGGCTGATTTATCTACAGCCACGGAGCCATGGGCCAGCCGCGAAATGGAGTGGCCTGATTGGATAGCTTGCCCGCAGAACTTTGAAAATTGGCAGTACCGAAGCTGCAGACCAAACTTTTCTGCCAGCTATGTCCAATTTGGAAGACTCATCTTGAAGGATGCGAAAATAGTTCATTCGTTGAACAGAAATGAATTCCATGGAAAATGAGCATGTACTACGGTATTGTCCTCTTATGAACTGCAGAAAAGCTTACAGCTCATATCTTGCTCAACCGACTGGTAGGTGTAAAGTGGACGTATGACTACAAGACTTTTGCAACTCAAGTTTTATTTGTTCTAGTTTTAATATATAAGCATTTGATCATTTGATCCGCCAGCCTATCCTATCATTGTGGTTTATCTGACGAGCTGCTCTATCTAAATGAAGCATCGGTGTTAAACACTGATATCATACTGTCGATGATGACGATGATGATGAACCCTAATCAAACAGTTTCGTGTGGATACAAAGCCATACAGTCGTGCGGAAAATAGCAATTTGTTTGTGTGATCACGGACCGGTGTATCGGTCCCACCATTCAGATTGACCTCTGTGATTCGGCGGTGTCATGTTTGTTCAGCCCAGTAAGTTTGTTGATTGCGGTCTACGGCATACACCTCTGCTCTGTGTTTACCTTTTTGATCATAGCATTGAGTGTAATCCGAGATGAAGTAAAGGCTAAACCGTGACGTGATCTTCTACAATATAAACCAGTGTTGTAATCAATCGGTATGTAGGTCGTGCAGCGCATGGGAAGCAGAAGTTTTGTGATGTCAGCAATCTTTCCAATGAAATCCAGAAAAACAACCGAGAAATCATCGGGGTTTTCAAACCACTTGATCTAAGGCCGTTTAATACAATTAGAAATACGGTGCATCTGGATAGGCAGCTGACTGAGGGCCTATACTGACGAAACTAGACCATCGATGTATTGACAGATGATAGTCGCTCTGTTAGGTTTTGTTATCCCTTGGACTCATGTGTATTTCGCTCTCCAAACGCTTAAATTTGACAGTGACTACTTTATTTTACTTCCATTAATTACACAGTAACCAGCGGTTTTCTGGTTGCAAAATCGTAAAAAATTTCAGGTTTTCAGAATAGAAAACAAACAAAAGTCTTATATTATGTTTTATCAGGTTTTTCACGGAGCAATATCTCGAAACGACAGGTCTCTGGTCTTCTATTTCAAACCGAAATTCAACACAACCGACCTGTTGATTCTAGTAGAAAACGCAGGTTATACCACCTACAACTCGAAATTTTACAATGATCATAAAGTAAGTGAACATACTTTGTTCACTTGTTTGTTCTTTGGATAGTTATTTTGATTTCCCGAAACCTACCTTATCACAGCGAAGTTGTCGTCACTTGCAGGATTAGAAAGGAATTTGAATGGAATATCGGTGACCTATGTTACAACCACCTTTGTGGAATGTTTTCCACATATTGTCCGTTAAAATTGGTGCACCTAGTATATCTCGGTGAATCGATGGTCAGTGCATAAACCCTTCACAGCTAAGTGACTACATCACAGCAGTTTGGACTCTTATTTCCAATAGTATGAACCTAGACGGGTAGCTGTACTGATGCACTCACCTCCATATGTTCTGGGGGTCTTAGTGAGAAGCTGCAGGCATGTAGTTTGAACAGGCTTTCAGCAAACGGTTTTCAAGATTGTCTGAAAAGTTACTACGAGAATGTGTGTCCCGCGTTGGTTAGGTGAAACTTTTCTGGGCACTGTCTACATATTATCAGTGGCTTTCGCCAGAAGCTAGGTGTCACTCGATAATTATTTTGTAGACCGCACTACGCTGTTCATTTGAGTTAAGCATCTTTGTTCAGCGCATATTCAACCACTCACTGTCCTTTTCAGGGAATAATCGGGCCAGTTTCTGCAGATGGTCGCGAATTACTGGGTTGGTCGTTCATGCCTGTCTGTCTGAACGCGGAGTCACATTCAAAGTGCAACTGGACTCTGGTGGATAAGATAACGGAAAAGTACGTTTGTGCGCAGCTTTTCGTTGACCTGTCATCCTCTTCTGGAGGGAATCACCGGAGATGTCCACCACAAGTTTGAGCCACTCAGTCACCAATAATAGCTATAAGGGAGCACGCAAAAATGAACATCACGGACAGCTAGAAACTTGAGAGTGGCTTCCAAAGAAGAAGACGAATGTGTTTGCCCCTCAGACATATTCATGCGTGTGGTCATCAAACCAGACTCATCCAATTTCACAACCTCGTCAAATTTATGGTCAACCTATATTATGGTCCACAAGTCAGTTGTTAATGGTTTGTCACTTGCTTCACAGGTGGACTGTTCCGATGTGTAACCGCGCTTATTCAGAGGGACAATGAGGCTCACATCCCATCTTCCTAACTGACAGTTTCTCTAGTTAGGTTAATGGAATCGTAGGAGAGCCCTCCAGTCTTACTCCAGGTCTCTTGGTTCTCTTTTATGTCATCGAATTCTGAACAGCATGTTTCCAGCTTCAGAACCAGTCTGTGCGCCATGATAAATTGAGCTGATTCAACTACTGGAGTGGTTGCATATATACGTCTGGCGTGCATTGATGAACTCGTGATAACTCGTGTCATACTTCTGGTTTTCAAATGCTGACACTGGTGATGAGCTTTATTGGGAGCGAAACCCCATTCCAATGTCTCCTCTCTTTGTTGTGGACTCACCAGAATAATCACAGAAGTACAAGAAGGAGTTGTTCAAATGACCTTGATGTGAATGAGAATACAGATTCTCGGGTTTTGCTGTCTAGTCCATATTTGCATCGGAATGTCCCTCTCGCTTTGCTTGCTTTTGGTGAGAGCCGGAAGTGATATTTTGAAATCACCGACTCTAAAACAGATATCACGGGACGGTACTCTGGTAGTATCTGCTCTGTTGTTCTTTCTGATGAAAGCTGATCAAAATGACTGTTTTCCGTTAGCTAGCTTGCTTCATTTTTTGGCGTCCAAACTGAATCTACTGAAACTCAGGGCTTTTTGCACAAAACGGTCATCAGAGCCCTACTTCTGCGAATTCTCGCCACTCGACCCGCGGAGTGGTGAGCCCATTGCTGTCTTGGGAACAATACAGGAATTAACTTGCAGAATTGAGCTATATGAGTTATTGAACAAAGGTGCATTATATGTCACGTTTTTTTTGCGTCGTTGGGTGGTGTAATCGAGACGGTCCTTCGATGCTTGTTGGATGGATATCTTGAATACAAATCACCGATTATTCAACTAAGCCAACTGATTTTCAAGCTGATACAAGAATCTGGTGTGGCTATCAATTGCGTTATGTTTTAAGAGAGGTTGGTTTAAGTCTGTTTCAACGTTGAAAGGTCGACGGTTTTATCCTAATATTGGGGTTTGATTGGACCTGCATGTGGTCTAAACCCTCGGTGTTTCCAGTACATCTCCTCGATACTAGCGGTGAACTCCCACTAATGATGCCCATCGAGATTGTAAAAAAATATCTTACCTTAGGTTGCTGTCAGTGCAAGGTGGTTCGGTGCACTGAAGTTGACGAATCCGCCATCGCTTTCACATCGTTTTCCTGGGTCATACTTCCCCACAATATAGTAGATAGAAACCCAACGTCCCCAGTTGGCCACCCTGCCGATGGGTTAGCACAGAATGCGTCATTTCCCAAGAACGCCGTAACATCGTGTGACTCGATTGATCCGGATGTCCTTATGAAGTAACGAGGGAATACGATACAAGTAACGTCCCTAGTATTAATCGACTCTTGGGGCGATTTCAGCCTCTACACAACCTGCAACACAGCATAGAATTCGTTGGGATTGATGGAATACAACTGCCATCGTGGCCTTTGGTTTCCTCGAGTGATACACACCTGGTCAAGTGGAATTGATTCCTGTTTTCGTCGGTTACTTTAGAATCAGAATTTAATGAAATCACCTGCTTTTAAATGGTCGACAGTTTGATTGATTACATTCTTGTGGTAGTTACATGATGGATTGCACAATTAGTTGCTCGGCACTGAGTTTCCAAACAGCTGAGTTTTTGCTTGTTTATCCATTCACCCCGTCACAAAGATAATGAACATTACCTTGGCGTGATGGTTTGTGCACCTCCGCCAGACTGAAGGAACCTTTCATACCAAGTTGGTCAATGGTTAGATGTTTGACCGACACAGTCTCCTTGCCTTCCAGGTTGTGAATTGGAACATGTGTGGCAACTTGATACATGAAAAATGTTAATGCACCTGCATTTTCCGCCAACAACCACCACTTTCTGGCTGGGCTTTTGAGTCAAAGGGTTTGGTTGAGGGCCATAATCGTCCTGTCCATGGAAGCTCCCTGAAAGTATCTCAGTCCACGTACAACCATGAATTTTCGCAGTGAAGCATCTATGTTCAGCAATTAGTTATGATGATTGTTTATTGGTGGTTGATTGGTTAAGATGATGGTGGTGATCCATTCACGAAGGTTGGTTCCATCATTCAGGGTACTTGCGCCTGAGCTTCCGATGAGCCGTCGACATTCTAGGTTCGCTCTTTTTCCAGACCTTCGAAGGACCTTTAAACGATGAGTTATTTTTCTCAATTTTATTATTACTTGGTTCGAATTCCTTCATTTCAGAAGCTCAATTAAGTTGATCGTGGATGTTCATTTTATGTGCCCCAGTTCATATCAAATAAGTGATGCTGCATTCTGTTGCAGCTTAACAGGAATCTAATTATAATTTTGCTCTCAGGTTTATTTCAGATGTACAGAAGACATCCGAGCAACAAATTGGCGGCAAAAGATCATGGCCAACATCGGGGTCGATATTCGCAGGAATCCTGAATATTGAGTCATTTGAGCGACTGGCTGATACTTTTGTTCAACCTTTGAATTTTACGCGGGTGAGTTCGTTTTTTTTTGTGGTAAACAGTTGTCATAATAACTTAGATCAAAACCCTCAGTAAATTACCACAACAGTTTCTTCATACGGCGAGCATCCCACTAACAGTTCTTTGTAATACTTCTGCTTGACTATGCGTGCAACTCGCGACAGTCAGTTGTCCATCAATTCGGGACAGACCAGCACTAAATGACATCCGAATTCGATTGCATACTTGTGCATTTCTTACCTTGTATCTCGTTTTTTTCACCAGCTGAACGTTCAAAGTATCATTTCTGTTCCTGGTTAAAATAAAGATATACTCCTACAGTTTCCAGCCTTTGTTTATCCACCAAGGATCTTGTATATCCATAACCGTGGTACAGTCCAGCTACACCTATCTTTTTGTGGTAACAGTTGTCATAATAACTTAGATCAAAACCCTCAGTAAATTACCACAACAGTTTCTTCATACGGCGAGCATCCCACTAACAGTTCTTTGTAATACTTCTGCTTGACTATGCGTGCAACTCGCGACAGTCAGTTGTCCATCAATTCGGGACAGACCAGCACTAAATGACATCCGAATTCGATTGCATACTTGTGCATTTCTTACCTTGTATCTCGTTTTTTTCACCAGCTGAACGTTCAAAGTATCATTTCTGTTCCTGGTTAAAATAAAGATATACTCCTACAGTTTCCAGCCTTTGTTTATCCACCAAGGATCTTGTATATCCATAACCGTGGTACAGTCCAGCTACACCTATCCATTACGCCATTGGAAATGCAAAACCTCCGATTGCACAGAAGGCTCTCTGGACTATGTTCTGTTTACCTAGTCAAAGTGCCCATCATTCATGAAGTTATTCACACACTGGGCCAGTTGCAGTTGAACATCCAACTATCAAGACTCTGACAGAATAGGCTATTTTAAGACTGAGATCAGTTTCCTACATTTCGTTTGAACTCCGTAGGAACACAATATAAAACTTCGCATGCTTTTTCACGACCAGTTGAACAGTATTTGTGTTCGAGTTGTACTTTTTTACTAGTCCAGAGTGTGAGACCGCGCCAATCGTTGTTTCGTCTTTATATATCCCGACTTATTTGTCAGAGTCCGGTAGACCACACTTTTTCACTCAACTTATGATCCGAAAATAATGGAAAAGTTTGGTTTGGTATAATTTCACAGACACAGTTGTTTACTTTCGACCTCACGTCGTCGCCGCTTATATGCTCACACATTACGGTTAGGATAGTACGAGCAAGCCTGTGATTGCCCTTAAATATCGTATAACTCACAGTAGAAAATGTTAGTGTTTACTGTCGGCTCACCAGTCCCTTTGTTGTGACTATGTCTCGGATTCCACCGTCCTGAGTTCCAAAAAAATGTTTCCCCTTTCACTTTTCAGGGAGTTCTTCTTGTGAACAACGAAGTGGTTGGAAAGTATAATCAAGCACTTGGTCCACAGCTACGAGTTTATGTGCCCAAGAACTTCCTACACGTTGGTACAAACATCTTCATCTTGATTGAACTGGATAGTTTATGGCTCAACGAGACCATGACTTCAGTAAATAGATCAGTGGGCATCTCCTACCCTTTGTTATTCGATGTTCAAATGCAATGGCATAGGACCCGTGACCGGTCACTGCAATGAGTCCGTGTATCGTGGATACAGTACTCCATGCACTAAAAGTGGATCTCAGGAGCTATACTTTAATTCCATTACTTTTAGTTCATCGTTGGGTTGACTGTGATTGACTCGCTCCACTCTTTTGATTCGAATTTTTTCAGCGCATACTGACTCTATCACCCCACATTGTCTTGATCCTCTCGTAAGGTAACATGTACAGGTAAGGTAACTTAAAGCGCGTTGCATACGCTCTGCTTGTGACCACCGTATGTATAATTCCCGGTTTTACTGATAGTCATGCAAACAATTTTTGTCTGATTGGCGGAGCCAAATACATTGGTTGTTAGTTCTGTGGTCTCCTCCAATGATCCCAAGGTGTACACATGGCGCATCTGTTCCGATGTTAAATGAGGCTGACTGAATCATAGTGGTTGTGCTTGTAGAGCAAACTGGACACGAATGACTACGTATGGAAACTGTTTGAGCATATCCGTTTCCCTTTTATCTTCCAGTGGTGACACGAAAATTCGTTTGCATTTTGTCGTTGCGCATTGATGCGGCTGTCAATGTCTTGTGACAAATAAGCGGGACATCCTAGTTCTTTCGGGCTGTTTTCGTAGTCATTGTTGAAACACATCACATAACGATGCACGCACAGTCCTTTTGTCTGTTTGTAGCGTCTTACTTACTGGTGGTTCGTTTGGATAGAATTTCCTGTCATTGGGAAAGCCAAGCTGGACAAAGAATTAGGGTGTTGCATTTTTTTTGTTTTGCCCGAACTCAAAACGGAAAATACACTTTTACGCAATTTTTGTGTCGTGGTGGCTGTGCCACTCAACTTTTCGTCATTTTCTTAACGTGCAATGCATGTGAGAAATAAGATTAAAAATACCCAACATGAATATGGTTGTTTGCCAACGAAGAAAGTGGTTTCACTGATGATACGTGGTATTTGTAACCTTGTTATTCAGCCCGAATTTGTATTCCAGAAAAAACTGAGCTAGCGTCTCTTATTTCTCCGTGGTGATTGAGAGTACGAGATGTCCAGTTATCTTTTTCCGCAGATTTGTGAGAAAAACGACACGTGTGCATTTAGCAGCCTGTTAAAAAAATTAATGGTATTAAGGGATGAGTGGAGAAACTGACCCACACAATCGAAATTCGGTGTCAGCCGAAAGAAATGTCTCTCACTGAACTGGATGCATTCCATAAAATGGCCCATGTAAAATCACTATTCCTAGTTGCCCATCTGAACGGTGATGCAGCGCCTTAAAGCGTGAATGATACCGTCGCACCAAGTTCATTTTCTGTAGAACCCTGAAGCATCCTCGTTCACTAAAATTGAAAATAATCATCATAGTGAGCGCGATCACAGCGGCGCTTCTCAAATGGACAATATTAAAAAGCGATTTTAATCCTTTAATTATCTGTTTCCAACTGTTTTGAACTTCCGACTACGCAGACCTTTACGAAACCTCCCCTCTAAGTAGTTTATTTCATTTTAAGGATGAACTACCCAAAACCAGCAGATATACAGAACATCAGTAACTCACCATAGACGTAGGATACCTGGAAATTTGGACTGTGTGCTTGTTTTATTTAAAAGGTTTTCCATTTGGAGGTAACACCGCTCCTAGAAGACTCATAATGAAAATTGACCAAATTTCGCTAGGTTGCTTGTGTGATTAGCTCACTCAAGTCGCATTGAATCTACCTTGTCCTCGATAAGTCCCCGATTCATTTACTTACTTCACCCATGTACTTTTGATCTACGCTTTTTCTCCCAATCTGTACATGCTCCATTCACCTTGCTTCAACGGTCGTCCCATCCGATACTGGTTTGTCGGCATGTGTGTGTGGGCGGATGTGTGCATAATGTGCGCAACGGACGACTCACCTAAGCGTGTCCGTGCTCCGTTTGCTGAGTATATTCTGACTTGCTCTGTCGTGATTTCCATGTTACGGCACCGCCAATCAGAATCAGGGGACTGTCCTCGGAAGAGACGACCGCAAAGTTAGCATTCCGCTTGCCCCTGCATGGTGTGCCGACCTTAACATTCCACTGTGCTGCTCATTGACGGACATGTGCACGTGTTTACGCTACAAACGTGGACATTTGATTTATGTTGTGTGACTTCACTTGCCTTTGTGTAAATAGTATCGTAGACTTTTGGACTCAATTCATCCTTTTGACATTCTGAATCGCCAAAACTAAACTAGACTCAAAGTTCGGTATCGGGAATCTCAACAAATCGTGATGAGTGCCAGACGACCGTGTGATTTCTGACGACGTTCTGTTTTCTGTAGCTTAACAATGGTAGCAATAAAGATTTCGAGGACTCATACATCACTCACGTCCACATATCCACCAGAACAGCCTAAATATGACGAGTGTCAATCTAAAACTATTGACATAAGTGCTGCTTTGTCGTTGCATCGTCCACTCAGTAGGTGCGACTAAGGCATGTACGAACTAGCTAAAATGCGACTGGAAAGACTGATAAAATAAACACCCTTGAGTGAGTAGTTAAGTGTGTTAGCGATTCGCGACTATGATATGAGTCCCTATTAAAAGGACTTCGTCACGTGATAGGACAGTTTTGGTTAGTCCTATCACTGTGTCCTTTAGGAAGAAAGGGAACTGTATAACCTCGGGCAAAATACTGAGTTTTCAACAGGGGTTACGAGGGAATTTTTGTACTCACCCAGTGCCGTCTGGTTTGTATTTAACAACAAACTTACTTTGGCATCCAACTAGCTCTGAGTTTTGATCACGCTTTTGTCATAGTTACAATCTGAGTGTACTGTTTCTGTCGCTACCTGTCACAAATAATTCAATCACCGAGGCTTTTAACGGCCTAAATTCATAGTGTTTCGAAGGTGCGATTCCGGGAACAAAAGTGTATCCCTTTATGGTAAAGTAAGCCTAAGTTGACTGTCACCGATCGACCGCAGTCCCACTGGGTGCTGGACTTATGATCCAGTATTGGTTATAGGGATGCTTGCTGGTGGTTACCTCAATCTGCAAAATGACTTTCGGAAACGATTAAAACAAAGTTGATCCATTCAACGGAAGAGCTAGAACTAGCCATTGAAGAATGCTTATTGACTGGCAATTCTACATGATACCTTCAAGCTTGCTGCGGAAATGTGCTGTGATACAATCATCCTCAGTCAAAGCATGTTAGTATAGTTTTGTACACTGTAACGCGCACAGACAGATCTAAATATCTGGAAGGAAACTTGGTTTCAGCTTCTACAGTTTGGTTTTGGACATATCATTGATGGGATGTAGTCATAGTTAAAAAATGATGGCAGTCGTTCTGCTACGTTCTAGCATCACTTACGGTATTGATCGTATTTGATGTGGATCCCTTATGTGGCGGGAAGCCACGGTCCTTCACACACAAAAAGTCGTTGAGGAAGCCAATTATCGCTCAGCATTATGTGTTGGGGCTGCTTAGGCCATTTAATAGCTCACAACTTGTAAAACCTGAAATGTGAATAACGAAATGGCGACATATCGCCCTCCCTCTCCCTCTGCAAACGGAAGTGATCCGAACCATTGGTCGTTCATTCAAGGTCCAAACGGGTCGAGGTACCTTTGAACTGGCATATGCATTCCGTTCCCTTTAAAAAATACTGGGCGATCTTCAAGTGTTCTCACTGAGATAGTGAAATTACTGATAAATGCGTCACGTACCCTTGTACTGTAGTAATGAGTTACTATCCGGGTGTTTGTCAACTTTTTGATAGGGTGGTATGAGGTGTTCCATACCTACACTGGGTACTATAGGTGTCGCGTCTCCGATTCACACGTAGTTTAACGGCGCAACAAACTGTAATGGTCGTCAGCCCTTGTCACTTCGATCGGAAACTTGTGGAAGTCCCAGTTACCATGATTTGTTTCAGTCTATATTTCAATTTCGGAACGTCTCCATGAATGTTACTGGGTGCAAACGAAAATCTGAACGGTCGGCTGATTCAAGTCTTGCGGGGAACAGTGCATCGGCAGACAAATGATCAATGACATATAACAGTTCCATTGAAACATTCTTCCTTAGTGAAGGAGGTGCTTGTCCTTGGTTCTGAGAGGTTTCTTTCGTTCTGGCGGCGTTTCACTGCAAATAAATTGCAAACCTTGCACAATCCTCTGTTTGATGGTGGTATTCTCGCTTCGGAGGATTCCCCGAATAGAGAAATGTTTTCGATACTGCCCGTTTCCGCTTGGCCATGAGGTGCCTGCTGTTGGCTGTGATTTGAAATGCAAAAGGTACTCATGCCTTCTGAACTGAATTCGCAATTCGGTATCTCGGTCGTCTGTACAAGCCCCCATCACTTTTTTATTGTTGTTTATACGTTCAAAGTGTATGAACAGATTGGCATGAAAACCACCTTGTCTAACTCACTGATTAGGAGCAGAATTTAACGTAAAGTGTCCCATTAAGATTTGTAAATTTACTTCTTTAGGACACAACAAGGCCAGCAAGGATACTGTATTTGTTTTCCGGATGCACTCAACATCTCTTGTTTTTCCTCACTGTCTTTCTCTCATTATATATATATAT
>NW_008751717.1:933539-989837 GCF_000715545.1 Opisthorchis viverrini | reverse complement strand
ACACACCCCAAATAAATCGTGTAAGTATATCAGACCACAGCCCTGTTGAAGTATGTCCGAATGTCAAGACCTCAGTGAGGAATTGAAATGTTAGGAACATGTAATACCGGATGAGGTCTGTTAAGAGGTGTCACGTCTATGGAACTGCACCCTTATGCGAGACATTTGTAACCGTTGTTTATTATCTACACAAATTCAGCCGCAGTTCTTATGGCTTGCTAGTTGTCGTGTGTTGATTTATTCCTTGGCTTTCTTGTCTGAGTATTTAGTTGTGATCTCAGTGCACCTGTTTAATTTCAGGGATGATCGGCTTAAACATTTAACGTTATAAGAATTGCTGAGGTAATGACGCACCATACATCAGTAGGATGTTGTCTATCGAAGATGACTTGGTTTATCAAACGCGTAAACCAGGGATGTCTATCAGAGTTGCACTAGGGACTGGGGCTACTATGATGAAACATAGGGTGAAGAGGCAACAGAAACAAGATATTATCAACATTCCAAAGATATTCGTTTTTCTCTGCTGAAAATGCCATCTCGATCAGCCATGATGCCGGCCAAATCGCCCAGCTAATGCAGTAAACCAAAGGTCAGTTTTTCGCGTTACTGATCACCGGATCATTTGGATTCACAGTTTAACAGGTTGCGCCATTCAACTGATCGTCTGTCAAGCGCTCCTTATTCAGTTCAACGTAGTATGCACAGAATAAGTTGACTAGATTGCGTATGCATCACAGAGTAGCCTTCAACACGAACTTCAGTTTTTTTTTATCAGATTTGAGAATTTGTTGCATGGTTATTGCCAACAAAAGGTGTTCGTGATAAGTGATGAAAAAGATTACAGTCGTTTGATGCTGCAAACCGCCGTTTTTCCAAATCCCATTGCTAATCACAGTCAAGCGCTTTATAAATTCAATGCCTACCTGCTCCCTTAATTTTTGATGAACAAAAAGATGGCTACCGGACTGAGATTTAATTAACCGGGCGTATAGCTGATGGTGAGATCCGCACGAGAAACTTTAACAAGGGACTCAACCATTGATTTGGACGACCAAGAAATCAAATCTGAGCTGACATACACGTTCCATTTGTAGCTGACAAACTATAGAACTAAGTGATGAGGATTTCCTGTCACCGCTCTCAGATTTTTTTAACTTTTACCTGGGGCAAGCTTACGTAAGTCCTAACTGCTCTGTGAGTTAACTATGATCATAAAACTAGGTTGATTAGTGTGCGGGGGACATATGTGTGGAGGTTCCGCCAGATCTTTTCCGTTTAGGGAGGGAGCGAATTTTGCGGCATCTTGGAAAGAGGAGAACTTGACTAAAATGATTAGTTTGAACATAACTGGACTGTGTGCGTTTTCTATACACGATTAAAGCCCTAAAGTGAAGAGGTTCAAGTAAAACCAGCATGTTGTATAAATAAATGTTATTCTTGGGAAACCTGCTCACCAAAAGCCAAACGGGTCCAATTTCTTCTCTTTCTTTGTATACTGCAAACGATTACCGAACATAAAGGGTTCTAAAGCTGTGGCTTCTACGTGTGTTTTCTACTGCGGGACAGCTGTCTCGCCAGTTGCGAAATGTTAACGACCTTGTGCTTTTGCAATTGTAATAAGAATCTTGTTCTAGCTACGGTCCCCTCATTAATAAAAAACCTGAACACTTCTAAAAGACCATCGTCAACAAAGAACAGAACACACAACCTTACTATAGTGCAACCTTCTTGAGGCTTCATACGGTGAAATCTGATTTATGCGTTCTCGTGTACCAGTTGCGGAGAGAGCAGAGGAAATTAAAGTTGAACCTCAGGAACCTGGAATCTCCTTGAGATAGGGCAAAAACCAAACAACAAGTAGCTGAACTGCCGAGTCGTCATACTCACCGCTTACTGACTCGGCGTTTTTATCGTTAGGTGGATTCTTGTATACACAGGTCAAACACAAATCATCATGACCCTACCCGTTGCCAATTTTGGAGTGCATCTGGGGCCGTTCCATTCATCACCCAATGATTCCTGAAGGTAGCGTGGTGCCAAGTTTAGCACATATTGATAGATGTCACACGTTGCAACTCAGCGCTATTCTAAACAATAAAATCCCTTTAACAGCTTACTTCTTGGGCTTTCGATGATCACAACCACAAGTCGCGAACTTCCTACCGCAATTAATTTAGTGCCATTAAGACCGAAGCTACTTAACCGAACGGTCTACGTGAAGCCATTCAGAGCTAACCACTGATTTCTATTCGGATATCTTCAAAAGAACTGCATTCAACCACAAAACAATGCGAAACACTTTGTATATATTGACACAATAGGGATAACTTTGATTCCAATATCCACTCCACAGCTAGGCGGAAAGTTGCAATCAAATGTCCAACAATCAGGATTGTGCAGGTCAGTTCTATAGGATAGATAGACTTACCGCCGCATCATTAAATCACCGCAGTCGTGTCGAAACATGTTTGGATGACAGGCATCTGATCTAGGGACTGAAACATAATAGACAATGGTGTATCAAACCGAATGATATCTGTTATTGGGTGTCATGTCTGCAGAACTTCCTGTTATTCGGGACAAGAATAATCACTGTTTATTGTTTACACAAATTGCCACTGAATTCATGAAGTTTGCGTGCTCGTGCGTCTCGAGTCCTCAGCTCCCTTCCAGGAACATCTACCTGTGATCTCTGAGTCCATCTAGTCCGTTTCATGTATGATTGGTTGGAACATCTGACATCATCACAACGGCGGAAAGAGTTACCCGCGATAGCATCAGGTTTCTATCCACCAATGAGTACCGGGTTTATTAATTAACTTATCTTGGGTTTCATGCCACCGTCCCCGTATGGGCTGAACTGCTGCTTTTGGAACGAAGGATGAAGCGACAAGCAGAAAAGGGATATTGTCGAATTCATCACAATAATCATGTCTCCCCGGTTGCCGAAAATAGATGAATCGTCGTCGAAATTCTTTTCTTTTTGTCTTTGATATTTGAGATCGGATGTCAAAATAACCGTTTGTTCGTAGTGGCCTAGGAAGCGGACGACTGTTTAATACCAGAGATATTCACATGTTTGCGTCTTCGTTGTTGATCTTGAGCAGGCAGCATGAAGCAAAATATTCAAGTACACATGCATTGGCCAATATGGGATTCACATTGGTTAATTTAATCAAGTTACATCCACTTGCTAGGAGATAGCGTGGACAGTTAAATTTTCTCCCTTATCTTGTCAGCAGCAAAACATGTAAGGATGTTCTTAGATTCAAAACAAAACATGATAATTCAGATGCGCCCAGTGAGCGCTGACGAAGTACTGGTAAAACTCTTGCCTGGCATGTCAGATATCCTGAGTTCGAACCCCACCAAAGTCAAGTATTTAAACTGCCGATGAGCACTAATAGCAGCTAAACTCGAGCCCAGTTCTTCTTAGCTTTGATTTGAACTCACCAGGACAGGTTGACTGTTCAAGCGAGCATGATGTGAACGTGAATTTGACAAGATTCACAAACATCTAAAGCTGTGGACTGGCTTGATACAGTCAGTGGACGGCAATGGTCAACATGTATTTGCTCTGAGAACTAAGCCAACAGATGCGCCAGAGCCATTTATATTCCAGCGTACTATTGGACCCCAATCCATCACTTTCTGCTTAACGTTTACGGGGAATGTTCGCAGCTCGGCTGTTGTTTGTTCAAAAGCTTGGCAATTTAATTGCAAATGTTCCGTCCTATGCACTACTCTTTACCGCAATGCAAAATTCCAGTCCTAATGGAAGACTTGTAGACATGAACGATCACCGAAGACCATTGAGTCTTCTAGTTCATGTCGATTGGCAGCTTTTTTATTTAAAAAAAAATGGGATGTTACGCACCCATTTTGTCTTTAACACCATGTCACTCAACCGTAGCCATCCTTCTGATTGCCGTAATTCCACCCTTAGCAATCTTTCAAACAAGGATTTTTGGCTTTCTCGTCACGGATGAGACGGTTAGCTACAACATCTTTGGACAGAGAAACGATATATCATTGTTCCACCTATTGATTTCACTGGTTTCTGCCTTTTCATGAAATCGACTCGAACGGGCATAATAATAAAATTAAGCTTCATGAGTTGAAAATAGGCCTGATGGATTTTCGGTGAATATGCCCACCTGAAGATTCACAAGAAGAGGAAAACCGGCAGTGAGCGGTCCGGAGTTTTGGTTGACCTCATCGATAATATTGAAACAAGCTTCAACAGGGAACAGTATTTGTGGAGCTCTTTTAGTCGAAGAATATTGCAAACGAAGTGTTCATTATACTGCCCATGGGTCCGTGGGAAAACGTAGTTCCTTATTCCTACTCTGGAAAATTTCAACGGCCGTTTCCTGAACAACATTACTTTTATAGAACGTTTACCGGAAGCGTTGATTCAAGCATACTGATCCGCCAGCATGAAGCACACTACAACAAAAGTCATACTTTGTTATATACGTCTCAATTTCGCTTTACAGCCTTTTCGGTGAATTGAGTGCGCCAAAGAACTTTAACTTATGAGTAGGCCAATGCGTGGTGGATGTTTTCTAACTTTTCAAGTTCTATTGGGATTATTATATTGAACGACTCACGTTGTTCATTCTTTCCACACAAATCGTATTGAGACAGCCCTACTGCCCTCTGAAACTACTGGTTTTGTCTGGCTTGAAACATAACACATGTTTCCTTTATCGTAAATATGTGCCGAACTAATAATTGAATCATCAGTTTAATATGGATTCATTTAATGACATTAAAAATATATCTCCATATTGGTTGCTTTAGGCATAATCATTTTTGTCCATGGCTCTGTTTTCTGGTATACTACTCCTGTGTCAACAAATATGGAACTCTTCACTTGTCAGCCAAACCATATTTTCCGGCTGTTACTGGAATTTATGTCTATCCGATTGAAGACTACTGGTTCCACTAACAAATTCTTTCTAAATATTGAACTATATTGTCTGACTTTCGATAACTGTGGCTCGTAGGCTCGAGCGTAAACCGCGAAGGAGACTGTGACTCCCATGATGTGTGGCTTCTTGTATCAAAATCTAGAGGATCTCTACAATGGTAGACAGCTATGTGAATAATCACGTGGGACAACCATATATAGTCTTTGGTTTTCTGAAGCTTTATATATTTGGAAAAGGTGGTTATGTACGGCGCACGTGCTGGTATAAAGTAGGTAAGGAAAGAAGAAAGGAAGCTGCTTCGCGTGTACATTCATTCCTGGGTTTTTGTGTGAAATGCTGCAGTTTTTTCAGACCTGGAAACATCAGGGCTTGAACCCTCCTTCGGACACAAAACCCACACAATTCTTGAGAGTACATCTGTCATCCGACGGCCGACTCTCTGTCCTCATTTGGTGAGGAAAACGTCTCTAGCATGTCACTGCACGGATATTCATCCTGATTATCCCCGAAATTCAACGTAGAGTGCTGTCACACGCTTTTGTGAATCAAGTTATCGTACTACCGTACTTCGCTATGTGAAGTACCTGCCTCGTGTTGAACCAGTTGGTTTAACTTATTACAAGTTGTTTTCGGATCCTGGCCAGCTTAGTGCAGAAAAAACGGGAAGAACAGATCCGGGATGAGATAAATGCACATAAATATGTGTTATCCGCCTGTGAAATTTTGAAGAGTTTGGACCTGAAATTGCTGCGGTAGTATGCTTATTCCAAAACACGATCTCGGTGAAGAGACGAGCAATCAAGAATACCACACCGGTTTTCATCACCCTCTCTAAGTAGTAGCATTTAGCGGGAACAATGTGATGGGTTTAGAAATATAACCAAATTTAACACTTTCAAATTCTGCATCATATTCACACAGCATGCTGGAGACCAGAATGTGGGATGCATATTCGGTTGTAAGACGAATTTATCTGTCTCACTTCAGTTTAACACATCTCGCATAACAGTCCGAAAAAGACTGCGTCTTGAAAGTACAGCCACGAAACGTGCTAATTACAAAGCGCTGCAATGTCTGCTTCCATTGGCAACCACAATCTACATAGAACCCGGAAAACTGCTAACTTGTGCTAGCCTGAGACCTTAGTACTGAGGTCGTTCAGCCACCCCCGACTGAGGCCAACTTTGCCAGATCAGTTTAATCAGAACCGAAGCGGTCGGACAGCAGAAACAGACCTTTAGACTTGAAACCCAACGGCAATCTGCCCTAATCGAACACACTTGCTAATTTCAGATTGTAGATTTTGTTGGTAAAATTATCTTGTCTCCAACCATGAAGAGGTTTGCGCTAGGTTGTGGCCATTGCTTGATCATCCAACTGGGGACACAGCTTGTGTGACGTAAGAAGAAGTTTGGAACTTGGTGTTTATGGCCATTGACCACAGTAGATTGTGTCTAAACCCTAATATCTGACCTCCTTTGTGTACAATGAAATGCACTGAGATGTGATATGGTATAGCCTAACCTCAGTTGCTCTGCGACTCGACTCTACCGTCTACCAACTACTGGTGTTCATCATGTTCCCTTTACTGGTATGATGATAGCCGAGCGAGCTTGACCGGAAATGGCTCTAATTTAGTGCAAAATCCATTAACGATGACGTAACATGACAAAACCTGATACCTCCAAGCTTCCATGTGTTTGAAATCGATCGCTGCTTTGAAAAACTTCAGTGAACCGTTTCATCTCATTTATGCCACGCAATCGTGCATGCGATTGATTGCAAACAAATGAAGATCTACGGCAACGTTTCGGACATTTTCATAAATTCCTAATACTATCGTCGAAACCTCAAGAACCACAGAGTAAAGTGCTCAGATGATCTCTCTGTTTAGTCCCAATCCCTCGGCCTGACAGATCTCCACCATCCTGTCCGTTCACTATCAGGCAGATTATCCAGTCAAAACAAGGAATCACCACGTTTCAATTGATTTACATCATCTTCTTTGGTGGACAAATTGTTTTGCGCATGATACCCATAAACTGTTAACTACAGTGTTATGTGATCATTTACCTATTTGCCCACCCGGTTCGTCTCAAACTGGCCGAAGTACGTCGCATAGTTAAAGTGCCCTCTATCTGATCGCATATATCCTGTAAAACACACCTATCTTCAAAGACAAGATGGATTGGTCAATGAGACCCACTTTTTTATTTGGAAGAGTACTGTCTTCTTCTCTGACATGACACTATTTAACCCTACTTGTTATCTATGGTATTTACCAGCAAAGGATTAGATGCCTTTGGCCATATCAAAATGCAGGCCTCTCACACTGTGAATAATGCCTTCTGCCTGACCTAATAGTGCCAGATTTTGTTAAAATTTCAAATTGCAGAATCACTTTTCTGCACTAAGCCAATCACACAACGAAAAGAGTAACAGCCTATGACAGGCTTTGACCGTCTGTTGTGAACTCTTATTGACGCCTTGTACAGACATTTATTTTTAATTTTACCATAGATGACTATGACACCATATGAACGGCAATGCTGAAATACCAACGGAAAATACAATTTTACTCAGAGTAATCAGATGATAGGATACTGCTTACTGGGTACGTGCACAGGATACTTAAAGCAGCAAGTTGAAACAGAGGTTTCGGGTCTCAGGGTCACGAATGATTAGGTGTTAAATACCGTCTACTCTATTTCCGAATAGCCTCGGAGTTCCGGATACACCTAAAAAACGGGCGAGTTCCACTTCCGTACGTATGGGGACAGAGTGTCAGAAAGTGGGCCTAAAAACGAACGAAATCTGATTTTGAATTCACAAGTGCACAATGTATTCTAGTTAACGTAGTCGAACAGTGCAGTCATCCCACTTTCAATGTCGCTAAATTCCTCTCCGCTGCACTCGCAAGATCACTGCTGGGGATAAATGTCCCTAATTTGATGGGAAATATTTAGACCCCACGCTAACTATTGGCCTCCCAGCCTACTTCTTCCAAGTTTCGAGTTTAAAAGTGTTTTCTCGTAGAGCCGCAAAATCTAGTATATCTGATCCACCAAACTATATTTTGTTCAATCAGTGCAATGTAGCTGAGTCTCACAAGCTATCAATATCATGTTATCTAGGCTTACCAAAATGGAAAGAGGGATTTCCAACTGCGTACGTGAACGTAAAAGAAGAAAGTGTGGTGGTAACGAACTATCGAAGTCTCTGAAATGTATCATATCAACCAGGCAATCTTAAATTAATCAAATTTACCACACAAAAGTTTTGTTTTCTGGAAAGAGATGAAGCCATATTTCGGCACAGAACACTTACCACTTAGATCAAACAAAGCACCACAGGTTTAGGGCACCACTCGCGGAAGGAGCAAATGAAGCCAGATTCATATTTATCAGTATTCTTTATCGAAAATAGTCGTTCAGTTATTTCAGCAGTCTTGAAGAGAATTTCAACAACTTGCATGTTATTTGCTGATATAAATACTTGAGTAGTAACATTGAACGAGATTGACCTTGAAAATGGTTCCTGAGCGTGCCTAGAAGGAAAAATAGCGGCGAGCCGGATAGATTCAGAAAAGGGAAGTCTCAATCATAACTGAGGCCCTACAACTGGGACGATCAACATCCTAGAGAAAAACTCCACTCTTACCATTATCGGAGTACTTTACGGATTCAAAATATTAGGTTCAAACTTTCAAAGCTGTAGTACGAGTCAGTTGAAATGAATTTTGTGATCAACGTGAGAATTTTTTCTCGGATTTCGCTGAGAAACCAAGTAGACAGTACTCAAGTTAAGTCAAGAATTCGCTATAAATCTGTTTAGCCATGAAGGTTACTACTACCTTAAAAGTACTACCAAATGTGGCTGTTCGGCCGCTAGTACCGAGTTAGTGACGTTACGGATACTGACCTTTTGCACTTAAAACAAGGCTTATTCATGCAAACCAACAGGTTAGTTGTGATCTATGTCTTGCCAAACGACTGAACTAGCTATCGAGGTGAATGGTGACAGCTCCCGTAGGGTAGATGGTCATTGGTCTGTTTACTGAGCTGGGCAATTTGCACATGGAAGCAGGTGCAAATGTGGACACATACAGGAAATCGATCCGGCATATAATGATACTACTTGATGGGCTAACCGAAAATACGTAAGGTTTTTGGCTATAATGCCAAATATTAGGACCGAAATTCGGCTAGCACGAGAAGGAGAAAAGCACCGATCGGGCAATTCGGTTTGAAATATCCTCATGAAAATATTCGTGGCTTCATGCCGAAACTATCCACACCCTTCAAATGGTAGGCACTCATCAAACACCAAGATTAGTGTGTCCATCTTTCTGATGAAAAGGTAGACTACCGTGGTCAAAATATTCCCAGAAACAGGTGATCCTCGAAAACACTCCATTGAGTTGATAAGCGTTTGCCAATAACCGGGAGTGAATCCAACTGTAGTATCTTGCATACAGAAACCGGAATTAAAGGTACGCAGTAGATACTCAATGCTATTTTCAACGACTCTTTCAAAGGAGCCTATTATGAAAGTTACAATACCAGTCCGTCAAAAGTTTTAGGTCTCATCTTTGTTTACTCTGCATCTTTGCTTTGTTCGCATATTTTGAGTCTCAAGAGCCGAAGCCACATACACATGAAAAGGCGAGAAACAGCGCCCACATATCATACAGAAATTTGTATTTTCGACTGCCATTTAACATGTCTGGTACTCAGCATCGTGAGTAAAATGGATTAAGTCAGGGCATAGCTTTAGCCTTAAAAGGTTAATCGACTATGCTGTCATGAAATGCGCAAAGTTCAACAACCCTTATCCTAAGATAAACCAGAAATCTCGATCAAAGCACGAATTGGTCCGAATACTTGATAAGAAGTGGCACGAACTAGCGTGTTCAACGGTTAGTTTCAATAGCTAAGTTTTGGATTAAAGATACTTTGTGTACTTAATCACACTTCCGGTAGACTTAAAAAAGTCCGGCTCCGCTAGACAAGGGAATCCGACTGCTGCATGCGTAACGTAAAGTTTCTTGCAAACATAATGCAGCATATTTACTATAATAAAGAATTCAAAAAATAATATAAAAAAGTAATGTCGGATACATGCAGTAATTTTACTTTAATGAAGAACACAGCAAACTGTTATTAAGTGGCGAATAAACCACTTCAACGGAGTGCTTTGAGCTGTGATCATGTCCAAAACCCTTTATGTCTGTGACACATTGCAGTAAACTGCAGTGTCATTGAATGATCTCTTTTGCCCTGCTAAGGCTCATCAGAGTTCCGCAAGCTGAAATGATTTTTTGAGGGATTCCTTGCATAGACTGAATCGGGATCCCATGTAATTCAGAGCTATATTTGCTTGAACTATTTGCAGAATTTATGCGTTGATCGCTGGCCATGACGTGAATAACCTTCCTCCTCAGAATTTGGATGAAAATGTTTGCTTGGCCTGAACTAAGTGACATCAAAACGTACCGTAGCGATGCAAACATGAACTATCCGTCTCATTCCAAGTTGAATTTGCACTTGCTGGCATCAACATGTGACACAGCTGAATACAGATCACTCCCAAGACACGTAGTACTTGGTACGTTTAAAAACTAACTCATCTCTTGAAAGTGGGCAACACAACAAAGCCGGGAATAACACAATTAGTGGAATTCGGAAAACTCTTAATCAGAGCATTACTTGAAGACATTTTGTGCAATAATCAAGACGGGCTGATGTGGAAAAGATAGAAAATTTGCTGAAAGCCGTTATGCCTTTGTGGAGAACCATCATGCCAAAAGCTGGAAACCCCCTTAAGATGAACAAACTATCACTATCACGACAGCCGACAAAATTAGCAGTTATCTCAGTCCGTATATCACGACCGCCAATCAGAACCTTCAGTGACGAAAAAATTAAGATGAATTCCTATGTATCGTGATTGCGATTGGGATGGTAAAAGTCCAACTTTGGAAAAGAAAAAACATCCACCAGATGTTGCAATCACTATCCGGATGTCCCACGTAAGAACAGTCAGCGAAGCAGCGGTAATGAATTATTTGATAGAGTTTTCATCCTTTCATTCGTAAGTTATTTTTGTGATAAAACAGGATGTGAAGGAAGCAACCGTGACAATGTTCGACTGCTAATTAAGAAGTAAATTCAATCCGTCTTCATCTCCATACATACTGAGATCTTGAATGGTCAACGTTCTTTCGGCACAAGCTGTCTCTTTACACATACGGATGAACTGACATCAAATGAGTACGCTTTACTGACCATCGAGCAGCTCAAGAACCATCCAGATTCAAATACTTCGAGTGATCAGGCAGCTTTGGACACAATGAGCAATACAATGATCAGTAATCAGTGTAGGTAGTCCATTCATCTTATAAAACTTAGTCATTCTCATCCATTGTAGCAATACGGACGAAAGATATACCAAAGGATGTTAATGTTTATTTTATTCAACTCAACTGCGATAGGCAAAACATAGTAAGCATGCATTTACATGAGGTTGTGAACAAACTTGGAAGGACAAACGCGTATAGGTGGGGGCTGGTGCAATGTGACAAGGACCACAACAATCAGAAGCATTACCCCAAAAATGTCGTATACACAGAACTGTTTAATAAAGTTTTACCAACAAGATTTTATTGAAAAACCAATGGTTTTGACTGTGATTACGCAGCAAGACTCGGAACGAAGTCCTCAGCTCATTTTGTTGATCTTTTAAGCAGGGGACTGGCAACAGACGATGTAGTTTCGCGAGGTGACATTTGACAGTAGATGACAGCTTCATCATTGCTCGAGAAATGTACTTCATTAGACGCTCTGCCAGACACTGGTCTGTTCTATCTATGTAGATATTTTGCAACCACAATAAAGCTGGTAACAAAGGCGGCAGACTTCACGCCATTGTAGAACAAGTCCCTAGTGGTCGGAATCGGTCACACTTGCACGGCAGTACACACTCGCCAGGCGGCCGAGATACCCTTAGACTGCAGAAGTGGATGATCCTGTTTCTTCTCCGCCATTTGCTGAAGTCTACCGCTTCACTGTAGTTCAATTCCTTTTCGACCTAGCAATTTTTCAACTGCTCACGTGGCACCTATTTGAAGGGGCCATCCGGAATCTAAGCATCTCAGTTAGTGTGCAAAGTACGTTTTCTATTTAGTATATTTGTCCCATGAGTAGTCCGGATCCTGTGTGGACGATGAAAACGCATAATCTTCTATATATATTGGAAATGAAATTGGCGAAGAAATAGAATGTGACGCTGTTTCTTTTTTATTGCCTTGTAAACGTACGGTGACACAATACCCGGCGAATTTGATTTTCACTCGTTATTCAGTATTGTTCCGGAGCCCTTGCTGAAGTCTTTCGAGCGTGACATTATTCTTCGATATTCGTAGTCTCTACTCTCTGCCCATTGTTGGACGGACGCCGATGAGGAGGCGGAAATCTGGAAAAAAAAGGCTAAACGACTGAGGGTCTCCTACTTTGGTAGATTTTGATGCATCCATAATACAAAGCAGAAAAAGCGAGGATAAGATTCTGTGGTTTTTTCGTTTACTTCTGTGGTTTAGCTTTAAATCTGATGATGGTGCAAACTCGTCATTGTATGTATTTTCAAAGCATATGACTTTGTTTAATTACACAACGTTTGGAACTGGATGGATAGACTCCAGGAAAAACTTATTGGCTTCAACGTCTGAATTTCGAAACGTTTCCATTTGTGCTTCACACAGGTGCGAGATGGAAAAAGTTGGTGATATAACATGATTTCACATAGGTTACAATAAACCTCCCTCCCAAAGAGGATAATTTCGACAAGGGTGGCAAGCTTAGTCTAGGTTTCCACGAGCGACCCGTACTACGTAAATGAATATGAAATCAAAAGCATTTGCGAAGCCGAAATTCGTGTTCATATTGTATATAGGAAGTCTTCCTATTAGATCATTGGCATAGATATCCAAAAACATGCTGAATATATCGATTCAGTCTGATTTCTCTGCTGCTTGTCCTAAACACCCATTTCTTTCACCCAGTAAAATGATCGATCCAGTTGGCTTTTGACTCTAGGTTTTCCCTCGGCAACAGAATTCTCGATTGCTGTTACTGGCTTTTCTTTGGTTCGTTATTAAGCTGTCTGGTTGAAATGCATCTCCTGTCCAAGAAGCCTCACAAATGTTATTATCTATTCAAAACGGGGATGCGTTTGGGATCAAACGCTCATATTCGATGAAATTTTTCAAAAGACGCGTAGCATTTTTGGCAGTAGTATAGATTTTACGCACTTGCGGGAGCAAAAGAAAGATATTAACCTTGCATATAGGAGATGAATGCATCCCAAAGAGAAACTGCTTTGATAGACGATCGTTTCTATTTGGAGTGCTACTGCAGGTCTACGCAACTCAAAAGCGTTACTGGAGCTTGGTTTTAACACACAGATCACTACGGAGATACAAATGAATCATGTGGAAATTCACAGGCGGTGAACAATGATGGCTCAGACATGGGGTCCTCTAGTTTAACTGAACTGCCATAAATTTTCGATTCTCCGTCACATATGTTTATACCAAACTGATGAGCATGAAAACTCCTGGTTTGGTCGATCGGCTTTGATGTGTTCTACAAACTCTAGGCGGTTCCCAAAGTTTTTGACGCGGACTGGAAAACAATAACATAAAAATATTCAGGATGATAGTAGTCAGTCGTCTGACAACAAAGTGACCTGTGGATGGATGTGAAGCGACTTAATGGAAGGAACACAGATGATGTTCAACAATTCTGATTGGCCAAATTCAGCGGCTGCCTGTGAGATATTTTTACAATAAAGTCTGTGCAACCGTGTGTACTAATACTTCAATCCCAATTCGATTCCAATTTATCACTTATGAACCGTCTACTGTAGGTCCAGCTGCCACAGATTCAACCACCGGAAAGTAGGACAGTGCAGGAGATACTGCGAAGTCTTGAAGGCAATGGCATTTTCAGTTAGTTTGGGAATTGCTAGGCTATGCCTTAAGGGCTTTAATGAACGAGCGCCACTGACTGCGCGATTGGGTAACGTTTGCCAGTTCCAGTGACCATTGATGGGTTAAGTCTCAGAGCCCACATCCAGGAAGGTGGCAGGTGATTACCCAACCCAATTTGCCTTTCAGTGTCTTCGTACTTCGTTGCCAAGGGATACACTCTCTACCTCTGGGTCGCTTCCACTCAGATCAGGGCTGAGCAAAAAGAACTGTGCGAATCAGATGATATTCTGGAGTAAGAAGTACGTGTCCTATCCAGCGTAAGCAATAGAGCGTGAGTAATTCATCTATCGCGGGAGATTCACTTCTTTTCAGGACAATCCGGCGCACCCCAGCATTATCAATCCGATGTCCTCATCAGGACTGACCAATGCTTCGAGGACACCGATGGTCAAACACAAACGTCTTTCGTATGCCCTCTGATCGTACAGATCACGTCACTGATCCATAAAGCACCAAAGATCGCACCGCCGCATTGTAAACTCTACCCTTGATAGGCAAACTCAGGTCAGCCAGCTCACCGGAACTTATACAAATGCCCAGGTAGAAGAATTTACCTACCATGTTGATTAGCTCGCCTGCAAACATGAGGGTTAAGTTTGAACCAACCCACTGCTGTGGTAGCACTCTGCACTTTGCAGGTGTGAAGCGCATGCAAAACCTTTCGGCAGAGTTATTTGGGCTATTTTAAATGGTTTGCATTTTTGAAGATCTGAACCAAGGAGATCAATTTCGTTTGCATACTCAGTGTCTGTGAAGGAACCTCCCTAGAGCATTTTGACTCTCAAGGTGTCGGAAGCAGGCGAAAGGGTGCAACATTGTCTTACACCACTATATGTGGTGAATTTAAGTAAAATCTCGTCATATGCTAGTAAGCGCTTACAGAAGTCTGCATAGGGTGATCTCTTAAGTGAGGAAATATGAAAGGGTCCTATTTGAGCATTAGACATCAGTAAAACTTATCACGTGCAACACAGTCAAAGAAGCTTTCAAATTAGCAAAATCAACCAATGTTTTACGCTTGAAAGAGTAGTTTTGTTCAGGAATTTGCCTCAGGGTCGATGTTTACTGAGCCAGGGCGAAATTCCAAATGCGTGCTGTTCCGTCAACTTCAATATTAATGTCTCAACAGCACAAATGCCAGAAAATGCTCCGGTTCAGATGGTCACACGTAAAACAACAATATATCACACTCCATCTCCGGCATCATCAAACTTGATGGTGATGGAAATAAACTCGAAGCATCATTGGGTAAACGGTACCGCTATTGGGCGCTGCAATGAACACGAATACCATCTGGCATGAGATGGAATTTTTTTCACTTAGAGAAACAACTGCGGTCCCAGGATTGCAGTCCCTCGAGCAGTTGCTTACAAATTTGTCCCAAATACTTGAAATGTTTGCCACCGAGATCTGTAAGAGTTACAGTTTGACCAGCAAACAGCATTGACTGCGCGAGCATTGAAATGTTGGCCTCTTTAGTGAAAAATTAATTTATGATTCAAACCCAATAAGTCTCTCGAGGAAACTATCACCGCTGGAAGCCCGTATTACTGAGTCTCTCCATGTATGTTCTGGAGCATGAGCACAGTCAGATTCGCTTCTAAGTTTAACAAAGTTCGATGTAAAGAAGAACAGGAAGCCTATGGGTTCGTTTCAGCTCTATGACATGTGGGATATTTGGTGCGTTAGACCCACTTTCGACTTCTACGGCTTCAGGGGCCAAATGTGCTGGGCAAAGACAAAACTGTGGATCTTAAGATGTGTCACACTCAACCCATAAATAAGAGCGATCCCCTTCAAATAACTAAGCCCACAGATCGACGAAAACCATAGAAGCCAGCTGCATTGTGCGAAGACTAAAAATGCAGACTTCAAAAAACAGTCATCTGATGCCGAACTGTTACCATATCGAGCGTTTATTTACTTAATGGGGTGTCATCCAATCCTGCTAGTGGTTGGCCTTGATAAAACATTGGGTACTTAGTTTTGCACTGAGATTGTCTATGAATGGATAGACGTTCGAGTCATTTGTCTTTTCTAGCAGCCTTGTGGATCGGTGTACATCGCAAAAAGTAATCGACAGAACTAAATAACATATTAAAAACAAATCCACTACGACCCTTACTTTGTAGTGGGCAATAAAGCAAGATAGCTAAGAATCTCACTGAAGTTATTTGCACAAAAGATTTCTGTAACTTTGCAGCACCAAAACTGTCTATCTTCAGTAAACATGCCTGATTTTGAATTCAAGGATATCAACGCTGCCCGCTGCACTTTTAGGATATTGGGATCACAAGTCAAGGATATCAGTTCCGCCAACACTGTCCGCTGCACTTTTAGGATATTGGGATCACATAGTTTTTCCTATAAAATAAAGCGTATCAATTTGGTTTCCAGGTGGGACTTAACTGGATCTCTCCTTTGTGATTTTCTCTAAATGAATGTGCTGCACAAAGCCACATCATTTCTTAATTGATACGCTATTTGAGATGTCGCAGAAAATTTTTTTCTCTACCATTCCCTACGTGTAGTGCATGCACGTTATCCCGTGGTGCAGTCATTGACAAGAGGAGATGGTACGTGCACAGACTTTTCTGTTTACCTGAATATGTGCCAATTACTTGAAATTTTGCACATTTCGTCTACAATGCCACAGCCAAGCTAAATTGATTTTAAGAGAAAACGACGCACGGGTTGTTAACAGAAGAAAAACCTACATTCAGATATCTGACGGTTAAAGAATGTCGAGTAAATGTGGTTTAGAACGGAGGCTTTCTACAAAAACCGATGGACGCTGATTGGTGAGATGCCAACGTAGGAAACTACTGAACAGCTGGGGTAAAATCCAGTTAGGTGTGGCAAATTAGTGGCTTTTACGTGTGATTGAGGTGCATAAATGCGGTGAGTGCAGTATACGAAGATGTTCACTTGCGACAACGTCTGCTTGATAAATAGATTGACACACGAATCCGATTTCAGACATCGGTGCTTCTCTTTCCCGCGTGGTATACACAAAGGATTCTCACTGATGATCTAGATGACATGATTTGATTATTACGCTACTAGCTATTTCCGTTAACCATACAAATCGGGTTTGGGATCTACTTGCCTACCGTCATATGGCCATACTGAACAATGGTCGTTTATATGAAAGTAACAAAGGCAAAATTCAACACGAAATGCAGATGCAGACAAGTGGCCACTCTTGAAAATTACTTTCTACTCGGACAGGCACGTGTTGTGGAATATCAATCGGTAGGCGTACTTCACAAGTTCCCAACGATCAATTGTGCTTCCTGATGATAATACCTGGCGGAGTTATCATAATCTGTTCACGAGAAAAATTCCAGTGTATTTTTGTAATGCACTACTCATGAGGTTGCTGAGAATTCGTCGACAGCCCACGACCGATTTCGCCCTCCTTGGGGCTCATCAGGTAGGCGCAGTCCCCGAGTTCCCGTCAACCTTATGTTCTACGTCGCACGAGAGATTCAGCCGGGTTCCAGGTGAGTCTCTCGAAAAACCAAATTAGTTTGCAAACGAGTGTATTTCGTTAGAAACGCTCTTCAGTTCGTTTTGGGACTTATAGTCAGAACTGCTCATGTACACCAAGAAGGATGGTTAACTCTTTATTCCACCATCGAAGACAGCAACACCAGTGTTGGCATAGACACTTCGCTAACGTACAAACTCAAAATTGGAGGGAAGGACCAATAGGTGGTGAAATCTATAGGCACGGTGAATTCTGTAGAAGATTATGGAAGTTTGAATAGATGGGCGCTAACCTCAGTCTGAGAAATAAGATTATAAGATGTTAGAAATAACTGACCGCTGAACAGGGGAGCAATTTTGAAGAAAATGAAGAAGGGGAGCTTTGCATGTTTAATAAAAACTGATATGGGCGATTAGAGCAGCGCACACACGTCCACTAGTTGGATGACTGTAAAAAAAATCGTTCAGTTGTAACACCCTTCCGGTGCTTAGCTGTTGTGCCACCCGAAGGAAGCACGAGGGCTGAGATACTGTGGACGACTATGGGAGTCGGACGGAAGAAGCGAATGCCACGACAACGGATAAAAGGAAAAGGCATGCACCTACATGTTAGACTGAGGCGGAAGTTGAAGTTGAAGTGACGGAATCAGAGGCAAAAAGTCCGGGTGATATTTCGGCGACCATTTGGAGGAGCTAGTTAAAAGAACCCTGACCAAAACCTGCCACATTCTTCCTGTAATCAGATTTCAGTGATAATATCCAGTGCTTAAGTAAGCGTGAAAATCAGCTGATCGGAAACTGCTCACGAATTGAGTAGTTTCAATACCTCTCCCAATTCTGTCTTCCGTGTCCCCATGAGTACAAGCGGAGCTCAGCCGATGGCAGAGGCTAGAGGATGTAGATATGGACCGAACTCATTAAGGGCTGAGAATTTCGGTAAGAAAATACACAGTCGTCAGCACACTGCTTTCCACTGCTAACTTATCTATCAGTATTGACAAAAAGCTCACCCCTTCGAAAAGATGCATTCCTGTTTTACAGGGGAGATCGAAATATTTCGAACTGCCGAAACCAGTCGTTTTCTTCTGTTAAGTACACCTCCATCTATTCAGTTGAAACATTGCGTACTGGAGATTCATCATGAACAGAGTAAGTTTAGGACAACGATCTGAAACTGACAATGTGAAATCGGTTTATATGAATCCAACTAGATCGTGTTCCAAGTACTTAATGCATGCCTTCCCAGTTATAATAGCTCTAAATATCCATGGATATGTTAGCACAAAAACTATTTCATTTAAAAAGCACATATTTTCTGTTTGACTCCATTTGCCTTAAAAAACCTTGTTCGCTTGATCCTTACTGTCCGTAGAGCGCAGTGTATTCACAGAGTAGGATGGTTCGAAACAAGACTGTCATTTCTCTGGCATTCTGTCAGTTAGTGTCAATGCACCAGCTAGTCTCACTTTTTGGGAATCCATGTTTAGGAATGCATTAATCCAACGCATCACAAATAATATCTCACAAGTGTTGGTATTGACGAGATGATTTTCGAGTGAAATTTTCGTAGTTGTTTTCCATTTGACAACCTGCGGTACGGTGACACCGCAGTGCTCTATTTACAAGACAAGATTCCCTGCACATTAAAGAACAAGAATCATATATTCTCAGGACTATTACTCGAGATCAGATTAATCTTTTATATTTTATGAGAGTATCCTACTGCTTACTTGCCGCGATTACAACAGGAGTAGGGTTGGCCTGATATTATTCATATCTGCATGATTTCCCTCCCTCTCGAACATAATCTTGCCGAAATACCGTGATGAGCTCACCGTAGAACCTTCGGTTGCGGTATTTCTTAGGGACACACAAACTTTAAGAATTTCTGAGAAAACTCTTTTGAGACAGTATCAGTAGCGTATATCGTAATTAAATAATTGGCATTCGAACGTCCTCTTCCGCCTTAGGTTAGAGTAAATCCAAGTTCACACTGTCCATAAACCAGGACAAACAATGAGTTCATTCCTCCATGCTTTTTGTGCTAAGTAGACCTTGAAATGGCAATGGCGCCTAAAATCCACACTGCTTTTGATCAGTCTTCCAACGGTAGGTCAATCGTGCCGGCATAACCTGGTGCCTGATAGCCAATCACAACCGTTGAAGCAAGAAATACGGCTTGCCGGATTGAAGTAGGATCCGCGTGTCCGATCTGGTTCAGTAAAGCACACCCATCCTTTATAAATCTTTATGAGCTTTTTTTGATTTCGTCAACGAATATCGAACCGCTCCCTTTGAGAAGCCGTTGCAGGGTCATGTGTGCTCTATTGCTTGGACAATACATAGAAATACTATAGCTTCTCTTAGACAGTCAAAACAAGCACAATCAGAATCGCAAATTCTGAAAAGATAACAAAATTCCATGTGATTTCAAATCAATGTTCTCAGCAGCATAATCCCCGTGATTCAAATGTGGCTTGGATAAAGTCTCTAGTGAATCGCCCCCACATTTCACATGACCACAGTAAACAGTTGGGTGAGATAACAGTGGTACAGTCGGGTAACGGAAAACGCAGCAACGAGTTATTTTATAAGGCCAACGGCTTCCCTCAGTGAGTGGCTCTTGGCAGATTCTGACGGCATCATATGGCTAGCGAAATGTTTGCACGGTGATCAGCTTAAAATAGATGAATTATATCAGGTCTCCTGGGGAGATCGATAAATTTTCGGTAGAAATATGGACACTCGGTACTAGTCAGACAATCATTTAAACAGAAAAACCACCAGTTAGACGCTGTATACTACTTATATTAAGTGACAGAGTTGTACAGGCCTCATCACTCCTGCCAAATTGAGGACATGGAAAATCACTGGGTGTGCTGTTGAATAACTTTACTTTTGAAGGAGCTCTCTCTAAGTTAATTCATCAAATCGTTCGTTGGGTGGTTTCGCCATCATATCATATTTACAGTAAACGGAGCACACTGGATTGGTGTCACAACAGATCTGGCATTATAACTTAAATCAATTCTCGACTTTGGCAGTGGACCTCGCATCCAACTTGGCGAGAAATATTGATATTCATAAATGAGGTGGAGCAATTTGTTTGCCAATAAGATCTCATTGCATTTCTTTAGTGCATGCCGTGAAACTCTTAGGTGTTGCGCTCTAGTTAAGGTAATCTTGTATTCTATGCTATTAATCCCAGTGCTTAATAGACCCATTTTTGAGGAGCCACGGAGGGTTCCGAAACCTTTATGTCCTGTTTTATTACGACTGTTTTGAGGAAAACTATTAGGTGAATTCATTAGTAGGACGCGAATCAGCCGCATTAGAGAAGTTTGGCATCATCATGAAAACAAAGGGGAGCAAATCGGATGCCATGGTGACAAAACGGATGTACAAAAAAGTCCTGTCGGTACGTGTTTCGAAGCCAAACGCCAGCACGTCGGACGAGCGTGAAACATCTGCTCTTGTTCTGACAGGACTAACCAAACTACCTTGGTGCCAGACTTCACCACCGTCGACTAAATGCGACGAATAATGCTATCGTTGCGGTGCTTGAATTGTGCAAGCCGCTGGCCCGAAGACGCTGCATGCGCGCACTTGGAGGACAAGTACGGTTACGGAGGGAGTGGCGAGATCTGCTTATATTTCCGTCGATCGCTTCCGGTATCACATTAATCAGAGATGGGTGTGACACATGATCGTGTACTGTTTTATCAAACAAACTTCGGCTAGCACGTCCACCAAAACAGAAGTGGACCATGGAACACGCCTTTCACTTTCACCATAAATGACCTATAAACAAATAAACTTTGTTGTCGGAGCAAGTCACCGCTCAGGGTTTTGCAATATTTGGATACGAATCCCATCCAAACCTTTTGAATCAATTTAGGATACCCACGTGCATTGTTGACCGCGAGCAGCACCAAGACAAATAGCCCAGGGTTTTGGAAGACAAGCGCAGTACTAAAAAACAAGTCAAATGGAACTTCAAAAGAGAGGTCGTGAAGCAATCTGCGGTAAACACGGTTGCTTTCATATGGTACGTAAACAGTATACCGGCTGCAAAATGAAACCTCTTATGGCACAAGTCTGGAGCTAGTGACAGCGAGAAAGAAATACATCACAACATGAAGTTACAAAATCTGCTCCGTTTCCGTTGAACTTTCATTTAGATATGTAAAGATGAACCTATCCTTCGTAACAAAATTGTCATTTGATGTGACAGACGCGCAAAACAACCGACTGTTTCCAAGTTACAGCGTCTACCCTTACACCGTCACTTGTCATGATAGCATCCTTGCCCTTCATCACTTTGAGGTTGTCTCCCTGCATAACTTAATAGTCCCATAATATTCATCATCCGCTATCACAAGTGGGCTCATTTCGTCGTACAGGGCCTACATTTATGTAGACGTTATTTTTACGGTAGGTTTTTTGTAACATGACTACGTAAGTTAATGATGACATCAGTGCATTTCCTCCGTGGTTTTGAACGAAGGCCGTATTGGGAGTGATATACTAGGAACGCATCTTACTGATTTCAGCATGCCTACTGAGATATTTTCATCAGCGACAACTACTCTGTTAGTGCACACTTGTCGCCTACACGGAGAATGTGTCGTTTCAGACATGGTAGCAGATGCCAGTAAAGGGGGAACACATACGACCACATGCTTTCAGTCATTTTTATGTCAATACTAATGAAAATTGACCGTGGTTCTGTGATCGAGATTAATTCCACCGGACAGAAGTGATCTCACTGCGGGGAAGTAGACGCCCCATACTTACAACTCGGAAAGTCCTGGCCTACCGGTCTAATATTATGAATTGTGACATAGATGGACCAGCGATAATCGAATATCTACTACCAAACACAACCGCCAGACTTCAACCATTTGATAGTTGCATTATTAACTCTCTCAGGTGATTCGACAGGGAAAGAGATTTTGAAAACTCGATCCACATGACAGGCTTCAAATAGCCTATTGCAATACCCCCACTTGAGACAGGAGGAATCTGGGAGACAGTCAAGGATAACTGATTGATAACCAGAGAGCACGGACTTTTGTTATCCTTCAGGGGACCTTGAGATGGAGTGTGATGATTTCACCGAGTTGCAAAAATCCATGCATTTCCAGGTAACAGTTGCCGGAATACTGAAAAAATCATGCTCAAGAAAATAGTTGTTGTCTACAGGAAACGCTCCTCCCATATCTAATATGACTGGTCACCGACATTCGTTTTGCTTACATAATACTTTTCAACTGTTTTGGTGCAGCGTGTTGTTAGTACTTGGCTGTCATTTCTCCGATCAGGCTAAGATCAGGGCGAACACCTTTGGGAATAATGTCACTGGAATGGAGGTTCAGTGTGGAAGTGGAACACTTATTGGTCTACCAGTCAAAGGACTTGCAACGCCTTCCGCACTTTTAGGAATGACCTGCAGGAAGAGGTGCTGACGAACATGTATGTTCGCAAGCCCGTGTATCTTGATATTCATAAAATACCCTCCGGCGGGTGGTTTGCCCATTTGTTGTATGGGACGCTAAGTACGCTAACGGCGTTATGTTAGTTCTGTAGTAACAGTCTTTTAAGCTTTAGGGGGCATTTCCTGTCGGAACAGCGCTGCGGCACTTCTTGACCTGTGGTATGAAGCAAACGGACCATATGTAATGGTTTACCTCATCTGATGACAGTGCCGATGCGTCCGGTAGAGTAGAAAACCGACGAAACTAGTCAAACATGGAGGGTATCCAACAGTAAAATGTGATTCATCATTCTGACTTGGTGAGGACGGCTCTTCGTGTGTTCCCCATACGACACTTAGGTAAAAGACATCTGTTTCAAACTAATTACCAACTCATTCATCGCATTTATTAGTGAAATGCGAGGAATATAATTTGTCTGTGTGCGAATCCCCCTATAAAACGGTATTTTTGGACTTAAGAAACTTGTTTGTTCCGCTTTGTCCATTCATTAACTGCTTGAGTTGCTGCGTATTCACAAATAACTAATAATTCAAAGCTATCATTTGATGAATACCGGTAACAATGCGCTGGAAAGGAGTGGACAGTTTCTCAGTTGTATAAAATGATCTAGAGAATCCGCACAAGGTACACTTAATGATCAAAAGCACCGTGCTGGATACAGACAATAAACGGCTATAGCGAATAGATTGCGGAAGCGTTTGGCTTTTTAGCTTCAAGTGTGACAATATGCAATATGACAATAAGCGAACTTTTATTGCTAATTAGATAGTGATACAAAAAATAATGAAATTGGCTGTACAGCGTTGCGGGGCTATTCTACGATTTTTGCATTGTTTTCATATGAATAGGCTGAAAGCAGTGAGCAACTTCAGCAAGCAAAAACCTTCTGCACGGTGAACTACTTCTGCTCAAAAGCCCCCACTAATCTGTCACATAGGGGGCTTCAGAAAATAAATTTGAGCATATTATGAGAGATCCAGTCCAACTGGAAGATTTTTTTCACCTCCGGATTTCACCATTGTCTCACATAGCTTTGCGAGTATATTGGCAAATCGATCAGTCCCGGTGTAATCGATTTCTCCACGTTCCCAGGCGTACATTCGTTCCGTTTCAATCCACTCGTGTCGCGGGCACAGTTTATTGCCTAGATTTAGCGTAGCCAGTTGACCACTTATCCCAGGCTGAAACGGACAAAACAGTCAGTACATGTGTCAATCAGTAAAGCTGGACCCCGTAACGTTTGCAAAAGCTTTTGTTAGTTGATCTGATAAGGCAGAACTTCGCCGTCACTCCTAAGCAATTCTTTGTGTAGTTTAGTCCAGTCTTTGTTTTTCTTTTTCTATTTTTGTTTGATTAATCATAATTTCTTAGATGGCTAGCTTCACCAAACGTTCACTTTCACCAGATCCAGGCGACCCTAGTGAACCCGAAAGTACAGAATTTAGCAGCTAATGCTTATTGGACTCGTTTGACGGGTAATGCTTATAGAGTAGTTTGGTTGATACTTGGCAAACTCACTAATTAGTCCCTGGGTGGTATTTACTGTTCGATGACTTCCGCAGTTTCGGTATCGGAGACGGTGTTGTATCGTTGAATTCTGATAGGCCTTCGCCGACGTCTAGTTAGCAACAGAGCGTTATCCCCCATTTATATTGTGCACCAATCGATAGGGTGTGTTTTGATACCTCCACTTTGGTTCCACAGATGGATGACAATAAGGAATGAGACACCTAAGCTGGTTATGCTATCTGCTTTTTATCATCACTCCGCTATTTAGCTTGTGGTATTAGGGATTACAGTCTTTGCTAGTCACTATTAACAGGCAATACAGTAAGAATAATAGAGTGCGCCAGTTTACACGTGTTCAAACTACCCGCGCAAAAAGAACTGTAAACTCACTTTCGTGCACTAGAGCGAGGCGATTACACCGTAATCAAAGCAGGGAGGCATGACCAAACGACACTTAATCAAGCACAACAAAAAATGTGATTTCACCATTTGCACACAGAATGTCACATATCATTTAAAAGACCATTGCTTTCGGTTCTGAAGTGAGTCACTACGGTACAGTGTCAGTGTTGACTGCCTTGACGACAAGCAACAAGCGGCACAACGATATTCATGTGCGATCTGGCCGAAAACCTTCACGGGAAAGACGACCGCTCAAAACGTGGCGGATGACAGAAATGCACCGACAAGTACTGAGACCCTCAGAAACCTTATGGTTATACTTACTTGTTGTAAACCAGAAGCCGATAATAGCTTGCAGAGTTCCTCAACCTCCTCCTTGTTTTCCCATGTTGCCCGAGCAACCTCTCTATCAAATCCTCGTTCTTTAAGTTTCTCGCGGGATTTCCGCAAATTCTTTATTGTTCGACGTTTGGATTTGTAAAGACTAAAACCAGTGGCTAATTCATCAGGGCGACTAAACAGCTCTTTTTCTGGTGATAACAAATCTGTGAACACCGGAGATTTAATACTGTTTTCAATAAGAGGTATTTCAGCCATTGGCACAATGTCAACATCTTGGCGTGGAGATGTATAGCTGAGAGATTCGTCGTGTAGAACGCACTCATCCCAGCTGAAAGCATGCAACTTTGCCTTTCCAGATCTCCTAGGCACCGGAAGTTCCAGGTNGCGGAGAGATTCATCGTGTAGAACGCACTCATCCCAGCTGAAAGCATGCAACTTTGCCTTTCCAGATCTCCTAGGCACCGGAAGTTCCAGGTTGTATGGCTCCAGTTGACTTTTTTGCTTCCACCCTTTATTGTCATCCGCCTTTTGACGGGTGATCGCCAAATCCAGTGCCTGAAACTGATGTAATTTTTGTGGAACCTGAACAACGAATTTTCCTTTTTGATGAGAAAGTGAGGTCGTCTCTTCCAGGCAAACCGCTTCATTGCTTTGCTTAGGCAGATCACCTTGTTGCTCTGGCCCTCTTATTGCGTTTCCTAGCTTCAATTCAGAATTCGTAGCGGAAGCTTGGGTGGGGAGCACCGGAATCTGAAGTTTGGTCGCTCTTGAAGGTGATTGGCTATGCAAAACACTTCCGACACAAGTTACGCTGCCTTGGGTATCATCCACAATCCTCTTGCTTCCTGCTTTTTGAACGACAGCGCGCGCTGCCCGCTTCCTTTTCTGCTTGACACGTTTGTGAAGTTCCGCCCTTCCTGTTTCAGTGTGGCGGGATCTTGAAACAGACAGCATAGTCTTTTTCTCGTTTGTCATCTCACACCTACACTTCTGACATTCTAGCAAATACGATGGCGGAGGCTCTGAAGTGCTTTTTGGTTCTGGCTGCCAAACCGATGTTACGATTTCCTTGGTGAGGCCAGTGGTCTCAGATACGGATTCACCGAGCCCTGGTTCACAACGTGATTGCGCACTTACTGTGACTGATTCTCCACTGGACGGCGATAATGCCAGTGGTTTTACTGGAGTTGATGGTAGTGGTATAGACGGTGGAGGTGGTGAAAAGAAAAACCCACTTTCTTGCGCAGGTGGATGTGATTTCTTTACCGTGGGCGATGCAGCCCGCTGTGGGGCAAGTGATGATGATTTAGGTGGTGGATTAGGTGGTACGTACGTATGACTGAATGATGACGCCGGTTTAGGAACAGGCTTTGGAACCTCATGATACTGACGGAAGCGATTTTCTTGATCTGTACGCTGTCCGTGGTGGAGATATTCCCAGCGTGTTTCGTGAAATTCCGGATGATACGGAACCATTCTCGGTGGACTGGGAGGTCGGTAGTAAGGTGATTTCGTGGCCCAGTCCAGAGACTGGTGGACGTTTGGGACGCGAGTTTCATGTTTCAACGAGTCCTGTACATTAGTTTGCTGCAGGTTCTGGTCTGGAAAATTACTGCGCGCGTATTTCGTCTCTATGTAGAAGTCTCCTAAAACCTATTGATCATTTTAACGAGATAAATCGGACGTTAACATTAAAAAATAAACATTCAAAGCCAGTTGAATATTGTGTAATTCGTGCACAGTAATTACGAGAGCGAAACACAACAATCAATTTCGGCAAATCATAGCATTAAAATCGGGTGTCACGATGGTGGAAGTGTATAAAATGGGAGGGGTGGAAACGGGAAGAGTAAATTTTAGGGTTCCAATTTTTTTTTGCATGTTAACCATTAACAAAATTGGACTTGCTAAATAGACCAAAGTATGTAAAAAGTACTGCTCATAACGGCAACTGTAATCACAATAATATTAAGACGAAGCGAATCTGGTTAGTAATGAGGGGCACTGCTCGTTTTGGTAACCTTGTCGAAGCCTGAAGCTACACTTAATTAATCGCTAAGCCTCATCCGGCACATCAGCATCGCCTCTGGCTTCCGACCACTGATAGCACGCGCCAGTGACCATACCTTGACCTGCGACGTCAGCAAACCCAAAAGTTAATGACCTCAGTCTACCGATAGCATGCAGATGCATTAACGAATAGTAAATGGTCGGGGACAGCGATTATGAAACCAACGGCTGATTTCTTGCGAAACCACTGACTGATCGACATACGGAGGGAGTTCTGTCTTTGAATAGATGATGAACAGTGATGGGGTTAATCTGAACCTGATAACTCTGGTAATTTATAACCTGTAGTTGTATGTTTAGAAACACATTCAAACGAATAACAAATTATACCAGGGAAGCCACTCGCTCCGAATTCCCGAGAAACTTGATACTGAGCCAGTGTACTCTGCTGTAGTAGTCAAACGTATTAAACGTAGAAGTAGAATTACACTAGTCAAAACACATCGCAGCGCATCAGTTTGAAATCCAGTTGCATTTGGACGAATGTATCAGGGTTTTTTTAAACAACAGAATGCTTTGGTGTTTCAGTTTGTTGTCATCAGCTGCGATTAAAATGAATCAAGACAAAATCAATGAGGTTTAATTTCGCCAGCGCAACAAGGTGAAGCAGCCACAAGGAAGTGGAAATTTCTAACCAGAGATTTCATTATGCAAGGCTTAATTAATCAGCACTATAAATCCCAGGAGTACCCCACAGTTGGTGATCATCCTCAAGACACATCAAGAAGGAAGTTCGAATTTACATCTGCCCGAAATCAAGACAGCTGATCAGCAGTGTTATTGCTCTACGTTTTGAAAAGACATTGTGCCAAACAGTTCCAGTGCCATGACCGTTCATTGCCTTTTGTTACTGTCTCCTAGTCACCAGCAACGAGACTTATGCTTTGAGATTGATGATAAAGTTGGAAATGGACGGTTAAGATAGGGGAGCAGCGGGGACTTCAGTTACTAAGTATAGGTTAATCTTCCCTTGGGGGATCCTGAATGAAGAATTTAACACCTAATTACTACTGAAAAATACTTAGTGTGACATGTCAGGAAGTTCTTCATTTTACTCCGGTTTCGGCTGAAAAATAGTAGATAAAACAGCATATAATATTTCACTCCTAAGCTCTCACGATGATCTTCCAACTCAGTCATCGCTAACCTCTCTGGCCCCTTGCAACCTTTTCAATGGACAGACGGAGCCCATCACTCCTTAGTGGTTTTCAGCCCGGAGCAAAACGGATACTCCTCAGCTGAGTCTCCAACTGAGATGAAACTAGCTTGTAAATGAATGTATCTAGCGAACTGCGTGCAGTTTGGGCCCAACCAGAACGTGAGGTTTACAGAAACTTGAGCACTGCACCTACGTTATGGGCCTCAAGGATGGCGAAACGGGTCATGTGCTGCGATGAAGTTTACAGTAACCCTAGAAATGGTGTGTTCTGTCGAAAAAATTCGAATATCACACCAACCATGAAGCAGCCTGTGCGCGGCGCATATGTTTGAATAATATCATAAACGAGCGATTCAGCTGGGTTTCAGATGAGTCTCCCGTTAACACCAAATTAGTTCGTACATGGGGATATTTCACGAAAACGCGCACTAATATGTATTTTTGACGCAAAGCAATTTGCCTTGCCTCAAACAAAAGCCAATGCGTAGGAGGCCAACGGTTGCATCCACATCATTCTCACTTGACTAGAAATACCCTTATTCTGACGAGATCACAGTGGATGCAATCCGCTCAAGCTTCGCTCTGTTGAAGCTTGAATATCTGTGGTCGTGCGGGGATCAGCTTAACTGACTTAAGGGAGACCATGTTATCATAAGCCAGCACCCGTTCGCACAACCCCTTACCTCTTCTGGTTGTGACAATCGACCGAGCCCGTCAAAATCTCAATCGTGTAGGACCACTAACGTTTACGATCACAAGACTTGCGCCAAGACAAACGTCGGACTGTTAAATGACGGGTATTGTGAGTATAAATTCTTCATATCTTATAGGCACTAACAAACAACAAAAAATTTTCTCAAAGGTTCCAGGTATCCATGGTGTTACTTGGCTTGGCATAGTTACAAATGGATAATTGTTACATACGATCAGTTTGCAAGACTATACTCTCGCTCCATTTCAAGTATTATGTCGGAGTAGAGTCTCCGTCGCCGGCTCAAAACCATTGTAATACTATTTGTCCGGTGTTGCATTACTTTTTAGTGAAAATGGGCTAATTTTTCACTGCACAAGTGCTTTGTGGTCTGCTATTAATCTTCGTATCCACGACAATGAAGTATCAAACTGAGCAAAATGCCATGAAACCTGCAATTGATTCTGTTGGGAGCAAACTAAAACTAAGGTACAAGGGAAATACCCGTACACGTTTCTAAGGTTTGGGTTTTGATAAAGAAGTTAAACGATCACGTGACGTTTATCCAGCTACATCGACACTTCAACAGCCGGCATTTTGGGGGTAGCATAAATCGCCGTTTACTTTGGTCCTTTTGTTGGAACGCTTCAAGACTGACTGCAACCCCAAGATGGACCTTCAACAATAAACCCATACACCTCAGGTTGCTTTTCGAAAGAAAAGTGACTACTGACATTCGTGTGACACATAGCATACATTGATCAAATTGTGCATACAGTTTTACCAAATTACTGACATAAGCGCGTGAGAGCTACCGAGAAATGCACAGCAGTTGTCCATTGCAAATACTCATTACCTACCAAAATATTTATCATGGCTTCGATACGTATGGACGTTTTCATCGCATTGACACTAGTTACAAGAACTTGGTTGTTGAGCTCTCCGGCTTATCTGACCCAAGTGAAAACTTCTGTTTACTAACCGCATGTATCAGAAATGCTCTTGAAATAGTACGTCATCTCTAACAGGAGGATCAATAAGGGTGATCTAGACCAATGGACTCTGTTCGTTTTGAAAAAAAGGTACGCGCAGATTATTAGTCGGAAGGATAAAGGAGGTGGAAAACATTTTGTCGACAAAACTTCAGAGGAAAAGAAACATTCTGCGTGCAGAGAAGAACTATCACAGAGCAAACAAGGGAATGTGAAATTGCAACAAACCGTATAAAAGCCTTTCTGTTCTCGGTCAAAATTCATTCCACAGGTGCACAGGGCCGTGATCGACTGCATCTGTCACACTTGAAAATTTAATACCTAAATGAACTTGGAACACTCGGTCATACCCCAAAAAATAAGCGTGGAGGGGTGCTGATACCAACATTCATATGCTGCGGTGCATCGCTTAGATGACCAGAGAAGTTAATAGATCGATCGCGTTCGTAGATTTTACGTATCTCTTGTTCAAATCTGTCAAATTCGGCGATCACATTACTGATTTAATGGTATATTTTATAAAAGATTTTTTAGGAGTTTGTCAAAGCGTAATCCATCGTGCATACAATGCTTCTTCGCTTAAAAGACGCCTGCTATTGACCTGGTTCGTGAACGCTAGCACATTTTCTGGAACGGTACAATCCACCAAAGACCGTTCGTAACCTGATTATGATCACTCACATCACACTTCTCACAGGATGACCAGCACTGATGTACACTCAAATTACTCTGGTGCTCTCTTTAGGTCCTACCACCTCGTCAGGTATGGTTGCGGTTTTTTTTAAGTGGTTTTTCGCTTCTAACAAAGGTGTATTGTTGAGAAGTTTAAATAAGTGATAAAAGTATCCACCAGGTATTTTCAGAGTACGATGACAAAAAGATTCAAGGTAGCTCAAACTTCAAAAGAGTGACTCACGGGTAGCTGCTTGGACAGTGAAAAGTTGACCCTATTAGGAGCTAAGCAAGGAGTGACCGAAGGCCAAGTATAAATGGATTATTCCAGTAGCCTGCAAAAATAATTTTCTGTAATACTCGCTGCGTTAAGAGAATTTATACATACGCCCGGAAAGACTATCTGAAGGGGTAAAACAAGCGTCGAGTTTTATCAATGTATCTTTTGAAGGTGTTCTATCAAGGGGACGAAACTGTGTAAGAGATACTGACATACAAGATCGAGTTGCCAGCTAGCTGTGACAACACCACTGATGGTTTGCTTCACATTCAATTTGTCTGGACTAAAATTCGCTGCTTTTTGAACGTCCCGTGAAGTCTTATATAGAAAACAAAACATGCAGAGATTTCAGCAAGACGACATGAGCCCCGTAATGAATGACTTAGAAGATACAGTTCGAGGGCGAACTTTGACGAGGTTTTTATTGCCGCTGGTATTCGGTTTGTTCAGTCAGTACAGTGTGTTTAAGCGTGTGCTACATGTGTGTTCGTCGAGGACACACTAGGACTAAACGAGACTTAATGGATGTGCAACTAGGAGCGGATCATGTGAAACCTCGTGGCCACTAACATACTTGCGTACATCTTGCCAGTGACAGCAATGGACCAACAGAAATAATCACACCACAAGTATCACTACTGGATATAATGATGTAGACGATAATACTAACAACCCCCTCATTTCTGGTCTATTTTGTAGGAAACGACAAAATCGCTCCGATTAGGAATGGGAGATTTTATCGTAAACGTAATACCAATCGTAAAAAAAACATCGGACCATAAAAGGAAGTAGCCCCGGATTAAGCAACGTGTGTTATCATTCTTAAGTGAGATCATGGTCAAAAGAAAGCGAGTGGAAAATTTTGGTAAAAGTCAACACGATTCTCAGTAGAATACTTGACAGTGATACCAAAACTGTTGTATACGGTATCCCAAAACTTGAAAGCGCAACTGTGATCGAAATATAGGCGAAATTAAGGGACCTACCTCCTCGCGTCTGGACTTAAATCTGTATGGATGAATAGTCTGCGTTTGTTTGAAATGCTCTCAGTACTGGCAACGCCATCTAAACAGAGTGGGAGTATCTGCCATACTCAAACACTATTAACTGAGCGCGAAAATTGAGCGGATAGTTGTACCCGAGGCAACTAAAAAAGGTTATACACTTAGAGCACTCAATCAGGGAAACTGAAGTCCCCCCCCTTGTTACGTTTCCCGTTCTGCTAGTGTTGTCGACCTGAGTACGTACCTAAGTACTTTGATCTTCACGACAGACATCCGTCTGTAGACCACCGAGTAACCATTAGAAATAATTGTTGTCCCTTAATAAAATTAAAAAAGTCAAATCAAATACAAAATTATTAATATAGACAGAGCCCCACAAGCAAGTTTTCCTGGACGTATTTTCTAAAATCCAGAAACAGAAACCAGCATTTTGCGGATCAGCCACTAGCAGATATTGCGAAATGATTGAATACTAAAACGAAAATCTACTCACCATGTCCGGAGATAATTTCGGCCTGACCAGGATCAAGAACAATGACCACCAGTAGGCTAGCATACCGGCAGTACGGGTTATGCCTCTGCGCTCCGATTTCGTCTTAGTCAGTGCCTCACAGGCGTTAAGACTGCAACCTTTCGCAGCGGATACGCGATGCCAAGGTTTGACTGGCCCGGAGAAGTGAGCTACTCGAATCGTGCCTCCAAAGTGTACCCAAGCTGCAGTACTTGTGTAGAAGTCAAAGCCACACTCATCCGTTATTTGACAAATACAGTTGTACACATAAGATAAGCGATGGGATATTCCTTTTGATAGCCAATTGGAAAAGTAGGTGTTCAGCAGACCCTGAAGAGCAAAACAAAGATCCGACGATGAAACATATGTTAAGATTCAAAAAGCATAATCTGAGATAGTATAGCAGCCACTAACAGTGTTGTTCATCAGTGCAACTATCCTATCAGAATACATAATATGAAAATAGGAATTGCGAAAAAATCGAAAAAATAATTGGAACATGATGGTGGGGTTTTACGGTTATCATTCATCCACAAAGTGGAGCAAATCAATTAATTAACTATAGGTTAACTAAGCAAGGTGAAATCAGTGAACGTATGGAGTCCTTGCGTCCTTATTTACACTGTACATTCCCGATGCTGGCCGTCCACCTGGTCTGATTACAACGGCCAACCCTGGGATGAAGGTTCCTTTTGATCGTTAATTTCATTTTTTTTAACACTCAGAGTTTTGTCTGTGAGTTCGTTGTAAACGCGAATCCCTCAATATAAACAATAAATGAATAATGCTGATCACAGTCTGAATGTACTTTCTTTCTACGAAAGCTTACTGTCTCAGATACAGCTAATCTACAAGATTTTTTCGGTCTTTTCTGTGACTCCCCATCATGTTATTTCCAGCTGCTTGCTTTTACACCAACGAACTTCTCGGTTACACGAGAAGAATTATTTTGGTGTACAGTGTTGTAAATAAATTCGTGGATATTCAAAATTTAATGTGCCACATACTGAACACATATGGCCGAACATAAATAATGTGTGGATGTTTCATGGTGCGATTAGTAGTCGATATTACAAAATGGATGAAAATGGTTCAAGCTGCTGGTATCTTGGTACGTTTTTATAACTTACGTTAACAAAATAAACAATGGAGGATAATTAAGCACAAGACTAAGGATGGTGTTGTTACCTCGGGTCACAGTTGTGTTAGGTACGATTTGTTCGCAGACCACTTCTGCAAGACATCATGTAGCTTCCTTGTTGATCTCAGTACAAACTGTCCACCTTAAGTTTACTTTGGTGTTCCAAAGGTGAACCTTGCACTTGGTCAAATTGCACGACATCAGTGTACAGTGGTCTTGATGGAACTCCGATTAACCGTGCCCTTTTCGATGATGGCAGAGGGCCAATTTTAGGTAATATGGCCATTGAAAGTTACACTTCTCCAGACAGGGGAACGGAACCATGACGTTTTCTAAGTGTTCGTTCTGTTGGTAGTGTGAGGAGATTTGGGATTTTTGTGGGATTTCGTCCTGTAAGTGAAGCCAATCTATGAAGCCAATCTCGGCTTTTCAGCATAGATTGTTCGTTCTGTTTCTATCTTCGCAGAGTTGCATAATTTCCCTGTATTACATTAAGCCTTCTCCTGCGACGTATTTGTCACAAGTACGTTAAGCCAGATAACATGCACCATCACGAAGGAATTGTATACGTATATGGGCAGCAGGCGAGCAATACTGGTGATGAGAAAACTGACGCCTGACTCTGGAGAAGCAAGCAAGCGACAGATATTCATATTTTCAGTTATTTGGTTAAAAACATAGTTGTATTGGAGAGACGACTGAACTTTGCTTGCGACTAACACACAACTATACTTTGAAGATGGATCGGTATAAGCACTGAACTTCCCGAAACTTTCAACATGAGGTCTTTATGCTCGCACCGGTTCCTCTACCAGGTCCAACTAGGCACGCGTACCCAGTAGAGTGACTGGAGATATGGATATGAAGCCGGTTATCGGGAGGTTCTAATCCAGTGTAGCCTAAGACCTAATACTGGAACCACTCTATGCACGCCTGGTACCTGATCACCTCTCCAGGGCAGAACCAGTAACATGGCAACTCTGGAGACAACTTGTCTTTTCATAGGGCTAACCAGTGTGATTTTAGTCAAACAATATTGCCTCTAAAACAAAATTATGTAAAATCGCCACTTTTACATTCCTTTTAAAGTAGGATAGCGTTTTGTGTTTCAGTTTCCGCTTCAGACTATCAGTCAATAAAACCGTAATGCAGGCAACCAAGAACCTTGTGATCAATTATCAAAAACCAACCGGGTCACAATGAACCAGTTCACCTTTCAAGTGTTGTATTACATGAGTCGTTTTAGTAAAACCAAGTAATGACAACAGATAATAGCACTGTAACCAAGATGTATTATCAGGCGGTAAGATGTTACCCGTATAACAGGCAACTTTGAAATCAACTTTAAATCCCTTCAATGGCCAACCCACGCCAAACTGTCAGTGGCCTCACTGCCCCCATACTGAGATTTATTCGTTGGTCAATTTCAGCAGCTTCAAATACGTCCAGCAGCTTTCCGTTCCACAGCGTCTTTTCCACTGAGACTAACTACTTTACACCTGAGGGACAAAATGTTACTTCCTCATGAAAGGGCACGATCAACCTAAACGAAAGAAACAACAAAGCAAACGACCGGAACCAGACAGAGCGCATCCATTTAGTGTCGATTTTATGACCAGCGGAAGGCTAAACGAGTTCATAACACAAAACGATGCCGCATGCGGTAGTTTTTCCTTTGATGCTGTGAAGATCGAGGCTGTTAACCACATTTTAGTGGCTCATAACCCCATAAGATACGGTAAAATTGGGCTTCCATCCGGCTTCGTGTATACTGACATTCATGAAAGTAGACTCGTTAGCATGGAACCAATGGGAAACGAAAAAAACAAGAGGGAATTCGTTGTCCGTGTCGTTCAAAGCAATCAAACCTGAGATTTTGGAAAAAAGTAGTGTGTCTTGCTTATATGGTAAAGTCACGGCCCGAAAGCGGTAAACCAGACCTACTTAACGTGATTGAGTAGTTTAGGACCTAACCACAGCCGCTGTAGACAGACGCGGTCATATCTAAAGCCCATAGCCTAATCGCTACCAGATAGTGTGTGAAGATTGCCAATCAGTTAGGCAAACACTGACTCCATCGGCAGCAATGTTCGCCTTATGCCTAAAGACCAGTCACTACTAGCTTGTCAGTGGGTCTCCGCTAAGGTATTCTTCCACACCTAAGTAAACGAAGCTGTATAGCCTTACACAGTTCAAAAGTACTACGTAATCCAACCAGCTTATTGAGTACCTTTCTTTTTGATGTCGTGAGTCTGCTCATAAAGTCAATCATTTGTGCACATTAATGTACGGACAGTCAATGGTAAGAATACGTCATTTCTTCCACAATTCAGACATCAAGCGTCTATAGTGTGGAAGAGAAGTTCAACGGTAGAAGTGTATTAGACTATTCGCCAGGGTATGTGCTGGAACCATGTTTATGATCATTTACGGTCGATTCCAAAAGTAGAAAAATAAAAAGGACATGTCAACCAACTTGGGTCCAGTGCAACAATACACTTATTGTTTCCAGATGAGTTCGAAATGCGCAACTAGAGGCCATGTGACTAGATTTAGGACAAAATGTCGGAAAATAGTACGCCAAACACTCATTGATTTGTGCTCCATGAGGAAGATTTTTAGGGCTTACAACCAGTAAACTTCATAAACACGGGAATGCTAAGCGACACATGAGACCAATGAATTTTCAGCCCATTCAGCTGAGAGATTCACCTCGAGGCTGGCTTTGGATGACGTAGGGGAAACATGAAGGAAAGTCCTTTTGCTACCAGTTCGGACCACTGCCCAAGTAGGCATCATCGGTTTACGCCCGGCGACCCACTAAAGCCCTTAAAAGTCATGCGAACTACCTATCACTTGCGGGATGTTAGTTCCGCTCCGGTGACTGAATGATTTAGGTGTGAGAGCAGTTCAAATTGCTATGTGATACTGTTATATGTATACATATACTATATATATATGTACATATGGAATATACATTATATATATGTGATATTGTTTAGTATCACTGTTTACTTTCTCATCAAAGAAATATTTACGTAATTTGTGGTTGCAGGACAATGTAGCAGCAATTTTAAAGATGAAGTTTGTCATGAGTATGAATCCAAATACACATTAGGAACAAAAGTAGAGAGTAATTCGACGAGACTCGAATCCCTGACCTCTCGTTTATCGGGGTAAGTGCCATGCCAACCCAGCTAGCACATTTACACGTGGGTCCACAGCGATTCGCCGTAACTCTGAGTAGTGGAGCAACAGCTGACGCCTACAAGTTCCATTGCACACTGACTAGTTCGCCTATTTGCCGGGCATGCTCGTATCTACACGGTTCAGATTAATTGCGCAGGACCCTAATTAATGAATTGCACGGTCGAAATTAGCGTGTCAGTCCACGGTAATCTTTCTATGAAGCCTTTATCCTTGCATCCTTCTTTTAATGATCTGGGTTGTCTCCTAGTCCACGAGGTTCATGTTAGAAGGCCTGAAACCGGATGCTGGTGTTACCCAAACAACAGTACACGGTCATACGGGTCATTAGCAAAAAGGAACCAAACGATCTTGTCTTAAGTGGCAAATGGTAGTTTTAAGGTGCCAACCACGTTCGTAGATGTGAAAGGAATAAAACCTGGCCTGAGAATCCAAAAATAACTTTAACAGTAGCCAGCATGACCGAAATCCGTGTGTGCGAACGGTTTAATAAAGCAACTTAGTGGATAAATATGGGCTCTAATCTCTTTTTTAGTAGCTTGCCCGTCTGCACAACGACAAAAATGGTAAATTTAATGTTTTTGTGTTGGTCTAACTTTGTTCACTGTGAGTCGTTTGACGTTGAAAGCTCTGGCTGCTACTCTCTGACACGCAGAAAACTCTCATTTGCAATGGAATCTTAGTTTACCGTTCGTCGGCACAGGAAGCATTCCCTTCTGGCTGACTTCTCCCGTATCTTTCCCTGTGTTCCTTACCCTTAATCCCTTCAACTCATAAATTCTGAGAGTACAGGATGCATATGTTGGTCAGAATTATCGGTTTCAAGCATCTCTGAAGCAGTTAGTTTTGAAGACGTTTTTATCAGATAATCTCCACTCCTAATATTTTGTCTGCTCTGAACCAACCTTAACATATTTTGGTTCCAACCGGCCTTAACTTACTGCACTTTTTACCGATTGGTTAAGTCACCTGCTGTCGTCAACGTCCCTAATGAATGCAGCTTGAGTAACAACTGCTTTTGCGATAGTCATTTCGTTGTGTTTTATCGAATTACGGTCCGTAGTTTTTCATTCGTGATTCTGGCAGTACATTGACTTGACTTAACAGTGGGATTCCTTTAGTCGACTTGGCTGGATAGAACCCTGGGGTTAATCTGGTCGCTAATACCCCAAAAAGGAATTTCCAAGCGTTTGTGAGCCAACGATTGCGATAATTGGAAACGAACTTTTATTTTCATAAATTCAGCAACTCGAAATTTTATTTCCTTCTGAGAAAGTCTCACTCTGATTCAAAGGGCCCAACCTAAAGCTTCCATATTGTCTTGGTGGTTCGGCTTTAGTACTCCAATGATCCCGCGGACTACAGTGGCTTGAACTCAATTCAGTAGGGTACATTCATGCAAAAAAAGCGTAAGGAGCAGTAAGACCAAGATAGGCGAGACCTCATAGTACAAGTGACCGCGCCACGAGACGGTCTGGGGTTAAAATCCCTCAGCAATATGGGTAACGAGGCGGTTCCTTTAGGTTCTTCCAGCATGTCCATATTTACGTACACAGCGACGCTGCTTTTGTCCAAGGAATGATGGGTTGGGAAATATTGATCATAAATACCCCACATTCCGATCACAAAACTATAAGCGCAGGCGCAATATTCAGTACGGTCAAAATACTTTCAAAACCAAGGAATCTGGTGCTGCCGAGCTGCTGTGCGGAGTTGTATCTTTGCACCGTCAAATTAGACCAGTCCCTTCAGTCAAGTATGTCGGACTGAGTCATCAACCACTGGCAGAGCTTTAAAGAAAACCATGCCGTCTGCGGCCCCGCAGGTCAGACTTTTGAATCACAGGCTAGGGACAAGATCCGGGAAAAACCTTAAGTCCTCCGACTGGCTTATGAGTAAGACCTAGGAGTCAAAGATTCAAGTTGGCGTACCTCAAATTAACCCTAATCCTCAGCCTGGGAAACCGGGAGTTATCGTTTGCTCGTACAGTTTTTTGTCCACTGAAGTCTTTCAAAATCCTTTCAACCACACAAACTAACTAAGCTGGTTATTCAATTGTCAGTTATCTGACCGAAGCGCTTTATACATTCTGCTGCCCAATGATATTAAACAAAACAACAAGTTGCTAAATTATCAAGATCCTTTCCGCAAAGGAGCTTCAAAAGTATGCTTTCTACAGCAACCTGGCAAGCGGCGGTGCTTGCAGCGACCCTATACTCCCATAAGGTTTACGTAAACTGTGACGCCGAAAAATTCACACAAGACCCAAGGATCGTCATGCATCTGAAAAAGCTAAAGGCTTACTCAGTTATTTCACATTTCACTCTTTTTGTGTCCGGTGATCCAGAAGCTACGAGTCATGAAATATATGGTGTAAGGGTCACTTTTAGCCCCAGAGCTGTTGGATTGGGTTCCAGTAAACAGTCATCTTTGCGGCGTTCTACATCCAGCCAAACACCTCTCGGCATAAAACGGTGCCTGTTTGTAGTGTCGAACTATTCCCTAGATGAGCTCACTTCTGACGCTGAGAAGAATACCTCCTACCGAGGGCTATTGGGACTCATCGAACAACCAAGAGGCATCTTTTTGGGTGGCATCAACAGCCAATTTGGTCATTTGGGATCCTGGAAATCATATCTAGGCGGTCCATTCGGAGTTGTAGGTTGTAGGTAGAAAACGGATAGCGAATCCACGAGTCGTACCGTGATCACAAACTGTCTCTGAGCCGTAAGAGCTTTCTGCATAAACAGTCACGTCACGTAACCAAGCGGTCATCACTCGTAAGCTAACCGTGGACTCATTTGGATCACGTGACCATCAGCCACCGGTGGAAAGCCACAGGTGAGGACCAAATTTCCTTCTGGGACACTCATTCTCATTCCTATCCCGCAATAGTGCGAGCGTGCCTAACAGTATGCTTCCCTTCAGGCTATCGCAAATCAGGAACAAGCGTGCCAATCAAGCATTCTTGGATGCCTACCATAGTTCAGCAGTATCGACCTGAAATAGCTCAAGTACTCCATACAGTAGACTAACACCGTACTGGTAGCGAGCATTGGATAGAACATGGCAAAATGTCAAAGCAGCTATGCTAGGGTCATTCATTACTGTCTGTCCAACTTATCCGATACGATCACCTGACCGCTGAACATCATCGATATCCCTAGTCCCGATTGATGCCAGCAAATTCATACCATTGGTAAACTAGTGTGATGATGCACGCAGATCCGTCAAACGCCGAATTGTGAAGAGCCAAAGAAGAGACAGAAGGGATTACGGACACCGAAAGCCTTGGAGATGGAGATAGAGAAGCCTTCTGCTACTAGAAAACACCTTGCCTAATACCACTTGATACAACGACGAGTGAAACGATAAGTTAAAAAACCGGCTTATTAATTCACTCGTAAAAAATCGACTTTAAAGGTAGGCCACAAATTTCGAAATACACTTTAACTGGCCTCCTGCAACACAGTTTCGGAGAGAGTGCATATGCGTGAATGGTGATCTGGTGACTCACTGACATGATGTAGAACATCAGTGTGAGACACTGGTATTATCCTGCCGATGATGATAACGGTCCACGAAAACCAAGCTGTGCTCCATCCTGCAAGAGAATTTACTGGTCACATTTTCATCGTCCGACATATTTTGAAACAGTTACACTGTTTCCAGAAAACAAAGATGGTGGTCCTTCTTGACTTAAACTCCGCCTGACTCCGTGCACTATACGATATCTGTGGTGCAAAGTAAGTGGTTTTTCTTCACGGAGTGAAGAGCGCTTCATGCCTTCAAATTGTAAAGTGCCACTAAAAGACTAAAGGAGCTTGAACCCTAGCCTCATGCTTGCGGATGAGCCTAGTAAAGCAGTAGACAACTTTATCAACTTAGGGAGATGTACAAATTCCAGTGATTTTGCCGATGATAATTATATTTGGATTTGGAAGGTCGGAGCAGCCTTTGTGAACCTACATCACTTGATCCGAAGGTTGACATTAGTTCATCTGTCGAAGATCTAGTTTACAACAATCTAATGCACTCCATATTATTATCGGAGTCCGGAACCTGACAATTACTGGCCGAGGGTGTCAAAAGACTTTCACTGTTTGGCCATACATATCTTTTGAGCATTGCTCGGGTCATGTGAGAACACCAAGGTAGGAGTGTTAAGGTTTGTAGAATAGTTCGCGTAGGAAATAACGCGCCTACGACAGACCAAATGATCACAATCCACAGGTTGAATTGACTTAGTAACGTTCTCCGTATGCTAGTTAACCAACTTCCCTGAAGTACCATTTTAGCACAACACGAAGGGTGTAAACGAGTCAGATGAGGTCAAACAATGGTTTGGCAACGAAATATGAAAACCATTACCAGCAAGCTCAGCTGCGATTGTCATTGCCGTCTCCCTTGGTTGAGATCCCCAGACGGGACACATCAAGGGTTAGAGATATTATCTGACATGGCTCAGTCACACCCTTAATGGCTCTCATACATGCAAGCTCTCGTTTTCACTGAATATCTCCCTCCCAATCCTCTAGTGAAAAGTTCACCGACACCCCTGTATTTAGCCATCAATTATAGTAGCTGTCGCCTCCAATGGTGAGCTATCTACCCCATCTCCCTAACGAACGAAAATGTAGCAGCTGCAGCCACTGCATGACCAGCATGTAGTTATTGCAGCTGATGATGATGACAACGACAATGATGGTAAGAGAAACATCGGATTCCTGGGGGCGGAAAAAGACCATATATGACCTACCTGGTCACCGCCATCAAAACTTCCGACCTCATTGGCCAACTTGAGCAATTCTTTGTAAGTTTCTATTTTGGGGCGAAAGACAAAAACACCAGTGTTGAAACAATCTGGCCAGCATGGATCAGGTACAGCAGTCAGTTCTTCACGTTCAAAGAGTTCATCAATATTGTGCAGAACCTGAGGAAGAAAGTAATGAGTGTTTGAAGGCAAATTAAGACCTTGAATCATGCAAATATATATATGCAGCTAGAAAATTGTGAAAGAATCTTGAAAGTTACTTATTTAACTATTGGAATATCCGGGAATTTTTCCGCAACTCATTTCTCCTGCAAAGGCAGTGAGAAGAACATATGGATCAGTGTTTAGTTTAGCAATAGTTGAATACATCATCATGCCCATGCGGAAAGGACCACACTTTAAATGAATGCTGTTTTCAGTTGACAGTTGCTTTCACCAAAAATGTAGGGCGTGATACTGGCCTTAGCACTGTAGGTTCCATTTATGTTTGGGTGTGCTGGTGTTACACGATACTATTTGACTTAGGGGTTCTCATCCCAGGTTGATAATTACACTTACGGTAATCTGTGAGCCTCGTAGGCAAATAAAGTTACGGAGCTGTAGACTGGAGTTAAAATAATTTAGGTATCAGTCTGCTGTGCCATGTGAGCACGTAATGTGGTCGTGCACAACCAGCTATTCATGGTTAAGATCCTGTATGCNCGCTCTAATATGCCACCTCGGTTGCCGATGAAAAGCTTGTAATCAAATTTCCAGACGAACCAACAACCACTGTAAACATCGTTATATGACCAGTCCCGCAGAAGTAACCTCTAGTGGTCCCTACTCCTCGGAATCATCAATGGAGAAATGACAGGTGGAAAGATAGATTTTTTCTGACAAAAGTATGCGTATCCCGGAGCTTTCCTGATATTAATTGCTGCAGCACTTACATTCGGTTATTTACCAAAGATGTTCACAATTTCATGGGTTTTTATTGTAGCGGTCACTCACAGGATCGCACGTTACAGTCACTCAAACCACGTGACAATTCCTGTCCCACTTGCAACCTTCGCCGACAACATGTTCATTTCAACTTCCCATCCATTTTCGTCGGCTCGGCTATCACCTGCTCACACACCAGGCTGACGAACCTCAACCACATCAGGTGAAGTTGTGTACATGTTCATGCAAGCGTCAAACACGAACGGACACCTCTGTCTTTTCGTTGCACAGGATAAATAGGCATACAACTCCTCCCAACAGAGACGCACGCACACAGGACAAGAAGCCAACCGAGCTCCAAAAGTCTCCAGACACAGAAGTAGTTGCTATATTGCCGGGAATACAAGTCCCGCACCGGAAATTTACTCAGGAACTATCAAGAAATGTCCTCGAACGATAAGGAACCTTTTAGTTTATTCCAAATTTTGCAATGTATTTATTTTTATCAAGTGCACCTAACTAATATATTCATCGCCAATCTAGTGGAACAGACATTTATTAATGATTGTTACATTCTCCTAATCAGCTTCATTACTTTACAAATAGCGCACGTACATTATCAAAGATTCCTTACATGCACAGAACGGGCTTAAAAGTACAGCTCATTGACGATATATTTTGTCGTGAAGTGCTGTCATGACTTATTGAAAATTGTTGACTGCCAGTGTATCAACACATGCGCTCATGCTGAAGCTACACTCAGTACCTGGCTTCAAATAGCTCACTAGTAAATTTACAGACTGAATATTAAAACAATGAATAAAATTTCCGTTCAGTAATATTTGCGCACAAGTCATTGGAAATAGAAGAGAGTTTCTTACATTCGGACGTACGGGAGAATGTCCGGAACAGAAATCGATTGTCCACAATTGCCGTGCATTAGCTAAGGAGCCGAGATTAGCGGGATTTGACGACGGTCTTTTTTGGTGTGAGTACAACATTGTAAGTGAACATAATGCTTTCGCTCCCTTTTAAGATCCATTCACATCGCAAATGTGTGTGCAAACCTTACGTCAAGTTTCACTAAGGATATTAAGGTTATTGACCCGTTACCTGAAACGTCCTTACTGTTCAGTGTTTCAACTAAAACAAGGCAACCAAGCGATTATGCTCAGTCTGATTGTCAACTATTGAGCGTTTTTGTCTCTTTGTCGACATTGAGATACCAGCATTGAGCAAAACTCCTTACTGTTCAGTGTTACAACTAACACAAGGCAGCCAAGCGATTGTGCTCATTCTGATTGTCAACTATTGAGCGTTTTTTCTCTTTTTCGACATTGAGATACCAGCATTGAGCAAAATTTGCCAACATTTTGTCGAGGACAAAATAAATGTGGTTTACTCTCGGTTGTCTGATTTTGCTCGGTGGTAGGGCAACCATACAACTCCATTAGGGCGCCGTGATCTATTACGTAGCCCTGGATATTCGGACATCAGTAAGACGACTCCGTTGAAAAATTTCGGCTACTTCTGAACAGGGTTGTCAGTCTATGTCATTTGCAATTCAAGAAGCTCTGCCTAATGTCACCAGCTATCCAAGAGTTATCCAGGTGGAATCAACTGCTTCTGTTTTGTGAAGCGTAACAGGGAGTATATGCAGAAGTTCGTGTTTTTTTCCTTAAGCAACACTTACGTATATTTAGTGGCTGCTTATTTTTGCTGCTGTTGTTGATAAAATTAAACATTGCCGTTTGCACTGCTTCCCATTATTTCTTCTGGACTCTTACTTGCCCAACAGGCCCACCGAAATGGTTATCTTCTTCGTAACTGCGATCTAAGTTCACTTAAGCTGTTTGCTCCGAGTTTTTTTTATGACTGTTGAAAGTAAGTCTTTCCGAGTTCATGAAACCGCAAGACCCCGTTTTTATTATCAGTAGGCTAAAATTACTTTCTAGAAATTACACAATACTGATCTTCATATCGCACGCAAAGAACTCTGATAATATGTCTAAGTGAGACTTTATCACCAATCGATATCAACAACGACTGATCACAACTAGGCCTGAATCCTGTGTAGTACTGCGTTTCTCAGATAAATATCTCGAAATAGCCTATCTATTTCTTTGTGTATGGGATGCACTATTCTTCCATGTCTTATTAGGTTGTCGAACAATGACGCCAGTAAATCTATAGGGCTCAACAAGGGTGATCTATAAAGTTTTAACCTAACCTTGAATCTTTGACTGGATTTCCCTGACGACGCGTAAAGTATAATTTAACAGCTAGCGCCTTTGGCACGTTTTGAAAGCTGAGTGCCTGATTGAGCCATATCCACATGAGTACATCAAAACTTTTCTCACTCCTGCTGTGTTAATTGCTCCTTTTCTCGGTTTTATTACACTTGTACATTCAATTTAAAGAAGCAGTGACTTAGAATTGTGCCGCAGGATGACAATCCTGTCGTCAAAACAATTTTCCGTGTTTGCTGGTTTGATTATTCCTAATTCAACTGCTTCGTGTATAATTTAATTTACCCTCGGACTCAGCTGGCTAATAGCTGTTCTGTCAGTAGTTCATTCCTTCATTGTGTGCGCTTATATCAACTCTACCTCGTGAAATATGGAGCTTCATTAGAACTGACTTAAACTGTATGTCAGAGAAGCTCAAAAATGATAAGGGTATGCTACGTCCACACTGTAACGCTTTCTCCATTCGGCAGCTGCCACTGAGATATGGCTCAAACTGCAGATGAATCACATTTGTTTCTGTACCTTTCGGTTCTTAAGCCTCAAAAACATGCTATGCTTGAGTTCAGTATAGTTCACCATGTGCGCCGACACTTACGTGCACAGCAGCAGCTTATATGCTTCCAAAGCATATTGATCGCGTTACTCTTTATGGTGCCACATTGCACTAGTGTGTATCACAAAGTTGGAAGGCCATCAGTCTACGACCGTCCAAATAGATAACATCAAAATGGCTTTTTTGAGGTCACTAGTTCAAGAATCCAAGCAAAATGACATGTACGGCTCTAGCCGTCCATCCAAGACTTATTACGCTTAGAAACAAATTGTAATGTTCTACTAAATTTGTGAAAATGCTTTTTAAAGGCATCGGATATATGTGTACAAGATGAGGGGTGCCTGATAAATTCACTAGCACCCTAAGAACCCCTTATGCATGCAAATTTGGGTTACTTTCTGACCACATAGTTACCTCATCCCTAAATTGTTACTTAACTCTTTATTGCACGATGTGAGAAAAGATCTGCGTCACAGTTCAGACTAGTGTGGTGTAGAATTATGCACCGCAAAAATTAATTTGTTTCTTAGAAGACGCGGTGGTTTTTCATAGACTCCAGTATTCTGTTGAAGGACTGACGTCCTTTCATCGCTCTGGATTGAAAAAGCTTCCATAGGAGCGCCAAACATTGAAGTAATTAAGGAAAGGAAACAGTGAATCCGGCAAGCCATCTAGTCCTCCGTCACCTTCGGTGAATTTGACAAATCAGCTTCGTTCTAAAAGGATGACAATGGAAAGCTTCTCTCTGAATTGTTTTTCTGTGTGTAGGCTAGATAAGAAGCCTACGAATGTAGGTCAGATAATTATACATTTTTATTACATCTCTTTGCAGGATGATCTAGAATTCCGGCTAATAACGTATGCGGGTAGTGAAGAAGTCCTTCATGGAGGGCTTAGTGGCAACCGACATTCAGTATTGTTCTGATTAGGCTAATTTAGACAAGTTCAAATACCAATGCACTGAATGCTCCCCATGAATAGTTCAAGACAACAGACGAGTCACAGCTAGCAAGATGGCAGTAAGAAGATTACGTAGCACAAATACTTGCAGACTGATACTAGCGGTTTGGTATTTACCATTTCAATTAAACCCTCCGGTTGGAAGTCAGGGATGATTAATATGACTGGCTAATAAAAATATCCTGTATACCTCTCGTGGTTTTGCACCGGACTATTAGTATTTCCTCCTCCTATTTGCACTTTCCTTTTCTAAATTTGGATTCGTGTATTGTGCATCCTGTGAAATACCTCAGCATTTCTAAAACGCCTTACTCAGGTGAATGTTTCTAACGCTCCAGCTAGACACAGTCAATTCTCGATATGCCCACTGAACTTGTAACCGGAGTGCGCGATCATCCGTTTGCCCAAACTGAACTTGGCTAATTTCCAGACCGCGCGCCTGAGATTGCGGTAATACTCCATTCCTGTATGGCAAAATATGAAATTATATACCCACCGCAACCTAGTAAATATGGTGGGTAATTGTCAATCCCGAAAATGATAGGTTACATCCAGACTATCACCACAGCTGTGCTAACCAATTGCCGTAGTCAGCTTGCTATATTTTCGAGTTTTTTGTGGGATATTTACATCAATGGACCGTTCCTGTGCCCATTAAGTGCTCCTCAAACAGCTGTTAGCTAAAATGCCTACTTGAAAATCACACACACATATACACTGTGCACACCATTCGAAACCTAAAATTTCACGTCTTTTGTGACGCAAAGGTTGGCCTTTATAAACAATGACTAAGACTAGCCAATAAAGGCATGAAATATCCGTCAGAAATAAAACTTGAATTATCGGTGATACACTTACAATCGTGTCAGCATCCAGGTACACACACTTTTCGAACTGTACAAGGCTCCAGCATCGGATTTTCGTGAAGGTAATTAACAGCTCCGAACGGCCAAAACGTTCCACGTACGATCGATCCGGATTTTCTATTTCCTGAACTTCGATAACGTTATCAAATGCATCTCGAAGCAGGCGACTGGAAAATGGTCAAGTTATTTTACAGCACAAACCGATATGCCTCCGTGACCCCTTTGGTAACCATAACGGTTATCTCTTTCACTGTATTCGTTTGCCGCAAAGATGCGGCAAGCACCAGTGCCCCTAGGCAGTACTCTGCATTCGTTACCAGCGAAACATATGATAATCTGGCCATCGTTCTCCGTCAAAATCGGTCTTGATCCGATAACGGTCTTATATATGCATGAATATACATGGAGTTTTTCTCCCAGAGTCAGATAATGTAATTTAATTTTCACGCGCCAAAACCCAGAGCAGATGTACCCGAACCAAAAACCGCACTGCGTTCTATCACATTGAAGCAAGTGAAATTAGGACGCTCGGACGTACATTCCTAATTGGTATATTAAAACAAGCGTTTAAGAGGTTGTATGGTTTCCTTCTGGATCGAGTGAAGTAGAGGTGTCTAGCAATCCGTTTATGGAAGCCGAAGTGTCAGCTTAACAAAATGATGAATGCCCGGTGGTGGCGTGGGACTGTGCCGTTGGGAAGGTAGCAGTCAGGCCTGTAGTGTCTGTAATCCGTTGTCACATTTACCATTCTTCCTGAACTTGAACCACACTTTGTAACTGTCGTTCACGTTGTATCATGACGTTTGTTTTAATGTTACGAATACACAATTTTCCGGCGCGACCTGCTGACTTCTTGCTGAACGACCGTATTTACGCCCCGTTGAACTGTTTGTTGACCGTTGAACCAGTGGGACTAAATCTCTGTGTTTGTGTCAACTGTTGAACGTCACAATAAATCCCTGTGACATTTTTTAGCCGTGAATAATTTTCCTACCGTGGAATATATCGCTCACATGGAACCATCTACAGGAAATCTCGACGAGTGAGTATTTTCCTTTCACAGCCAGTTACTGCATTTGGATCGGTGTAGTGGACTACTGGACCTACGCGTTCTTTAGTTCCCATTTGACTACTCACTCCTTTCCTATTGTGATTTTGTGATTTTGCATTGGTTACCTTTGCTTGTAAATTTATCCGAACACGCTGATTAGGTCCTAGTCCACTACAAGCCTTCTTAAAGTAAATCCGATAAGGATATATGGAAGTAAAATATAATGATACGCGCAGCAGCACAACCGGAAATATCATTGCCGTTATTCTGTTATACATATTTCTTTTCGTTGATATTCTCTCTTTTTCTCTCATTCTTCTAGCCCACAAATATAGCAAACATGAAGGCAGGAGTGAAAAGCAATTACAAGCAGTCGTATGGAATGACTGTCTTTCTTCTGCAATCGTCTGATAAACTAGCAAAGCGTGCGTGAGTAAAAGGTCTCGACGAATTCTATCATTATAATTACTGCATACGCTGGGCGGCTCATGACTCTGCTCACATAATTTATTTGCTAGGCCTCCGCGGTGTGGTCCGTTGGCGTACGGACCAGATGGTGCAACTTCCTCTCTGAAGAATGTGAGATTGGTGTGGATGACAAGTTCTAGTAGGGCCCTGTGAACGCTCATGTAAATCGACCGAAATGACCCATGTCCCTATTCGGAAATCTTGGTATCCTGAACGCGCTTTCGCTCGTTGGGCACTGGATCACTGGATGTGAACTCCATCAGTTCACGTCCACCGATGCTTCGTACCAGAGATTGCCACCCAAATGATAAACGATAATTGATAGCTGCCAAATGTGTTTTTACGTGTCGCGATCGGGTGCGCTTGGACTAATTTATCGGCACCACTCCTGTAGCATGTGAAACTCGGATTGTAATATCACTATAGTGCCCGTAAACAATGCCGGTGAAAGATTTCGATGTTACCGTTCCATGTCCATGGGAGTAAATGTATCGTAAGAACAGCTCCGTCCAAGTTGATACCAAGTTGATATTTGTACTGAATGGGTATGCCGAGGGGTCCCGCACAGTATATGAGCTGTATCAATAAAATTTAACGGCATTCAGTATACACTAGAGAACCCACTTAAGCCCATTTTTCCGATAAGTGTTTTGTTACACCCCGGGTCCCAAAAATAGCCACTTGATTATCGCCATTCCGGCTTTGATTTATTGCCACAAATAATCACCTTGGTTAGTTTAAAAAACCAGAGTTATCCTCAAGTTTTAATTGTTCTACCCACTATAAGACTTTCATTACCTCTCAACTAATACTAAACTAATACTCACTTGATCGGGAAGTCAAAAGCCATCTTCCCCAAAGATGAACGTCGCATTCAATATTTCATTCGGGCGTTGATCACAAATTCGGAGTGGAAAGTATTAACGGTCCGTCGGTTTTGGCTCTATCTGTCCATAACTGGCCGTGGTCGCCACCCAGCCCAGTATCCAGGCGATTAGTTGGTTTCCGTGTTCTTCTCGTTCCTTTGACGCGTCATCTGTGGCCGCATCTTAAAACATGTGATCTCCAGTGACCCTACCCAGTTACTGTTTGTGACCCCCGATACGTGCGCTAGGACACACCGATTTGTTCCGCAAGCTGCAAACAGTGAACCGGACTCATCGATCTGGGCCACTTTTTGTACAGATTAGTACATTTTTAAAGCCAGTATTTCATAGGCAACGGTTAATTCCTCTATAAACCTACTGAACCTCAATCAGGCTTTGCACCGCCGAAGTTCTTTTAAACAAAAGTGAGCGCTTTTTCTTGGCCAGAAATTGAGTTGGTCTTAAAGTCCCCGATTTGGTGTCTTTTTGCCAGAAACATTAACTGGCGAGCAAAAGCAGTGGTCGTGCTCCAGCCGAAGAGGGCACTCAAGAAGATTTCTCTCATCTCTCTTGTCATATAGGTTGGTGGTCGATACATTAGCGCAAAACAAAAATTCTAGGCCAGGTGTTGTGGAAACTTTTTGCGTTTAAGTCCTTCTGTAATACTTCGCCCATTTTTATACTAGATAATTATTTATTTACGGTGGTCCTTCGACGGTAGCTGTGACCACAGAGGCCACTGTTGTTTCCTTCCACATTAGGTCTGATCGTGTCAGTATCAGTTCCAAGTTGGACAATCGCGTTCACCGTTCCATAATTCCACAGTCATACCTAAATTGCCAACTCACATAGGTGGCTAAGAATTGGCGAGGCTGTGGAGCTGCGGTCTGAGAGCTTTGGGGTTTACCCATTCTCATTCCCCCAAACAAACAGTCCCCAACCTACAAAGACATATCACATTGTGGCACCAATTCCGTCTTGTCCCTCAAGGCGGTTGTTGGGCCCCGAATAAACATCACCTACATTCTTAGCATGTTTGAAAGAACACCCATGCCAAACTAGCTTTCAACAAATTTAATTTCTGAAGCCTGAGAGCATAGTGCTCCAAAGAACGTCAGATTGTTGAGTAGTGATGGCTAACAACCCCTTGACTCAGCAACCTCGTAACTCTTCCACCACAACTACCACCATGCCACAAAAGTCCCTAGCAGCTCCACGTGCACCGAACTCCTCGTCAAAGAATCACAGCCGCTTCTGTTTTCGCTACACGAGATTCAGTGTCAAGCTCTTACGTTGTATATCCCCGTGCGCCTACGTCTCCCACGGCCAGGGAAACCAACCATAACAAATCGGTATCGGCGACAACCGCCAGTGGCCAAGCACTTAGTCGCCTTTACTACATTACAGATCGGACCACTAGAATGCGATTCCTTGTCAACGCGGGTGCATACCCCGGCGTTATTCCTGATGGAGCCTGTAAATGCAATTATTTTAATCCACTGATGTCAGATCAGGTGGCTAACGGCTTTCGGGTAGCTATCTTCGGCCACAAGTCTCTGAGGCCTTGGTCTTGAATTTTCACCGCCGCCGACGTCCCAATCACCGGTGCGGATGTTTTAAACACATTTTCAGATAACAGAGAAGTCTGAATTCTTTAACGCCACCTCCGGTTCCATCAATTCCAGTCAACACCGTATCATATTCATTCTGTATTCAAGTCGCCCCAAGTTCGAAATTTCTGGCATTCGACGATTGATTGTAAAAGTATCCCAGTTTGCTTAAACAGTTCTGTTCGGTCTCGAGTGTAGCGCATTCAGGCAAAGACTGCATAACAACCAACAGTCCTGCAGCTCATTTACGCCATCGACGACTACATCTCAGTCCTCTAAATGCCTCGATGTCTCATATGATCAGCAAAGCGGTCAACCACAGAAGCGCGCAAACTGCTGATGCATCTGTGAATGAAACTCAATGACCTTCAATCACGCCCAACTTGTCTGCCTCTTAATCTGGTCCTATATGTTGCCGTTCCTAAACCAGTTGCGCAACCAGCCACCAGTACTAACGCTGAGGCTCCCATGGTGCCATTACGTTCTCAGTGCTTTGTGATTGTGCTTTGCACGCTCTCGTGCTTTGTGTGCGCTTTGCCCACACCAAAGTATTCGGTAGCTTCTAGCTTCATAGACTTACAAGATCCTCAGCCTTACATTGCTCCCGAAGACCGACTTTTTGATTCACAACCCACGAAATTTGCAAATGTCGTTAGCAGTCTGGTACAACTCCAGTTTCCGAAACGACCAATGATCTCTAGCCAAAGCAATGGCTTCAGTGGTCGCTAACAGCATTTGCTCCCGTCGCAGACCTCCCGGGCCTGTTGTCTTTCGGGTTTCCACCTCCGTCATTATAAGCTTTCGAGTTCAAGCGTCTAATGTCAAGGATACTATACGAAACGTGCCCTCAACTGCATCCCCGAGAATCGGTCCCTTGCTCCGGGCTACCCATAATTACGTGAGAAGTACATTAAACCACATGTACCATGTACTCGGTGAAACCTTGCAGCCGCAAATACCGAAGGCCAATTCAGCTCTAATGTGCCTCCACCATCCCGCTAACACGTTCTCCCCACCTGTGCACCATTTCTGGATGCTAACCATCCCTCACACCCACCGCCACTTTCTGCACCATAGCTTCCTTTGGATCTTTTGACAATGCGAATGATCGCACGTCCAAAGCGCCACCCCTCCAGAAACATTCCTTACCTAATCCCCTTTACCGTGGATTCAAAACTGCTTCACCCACTATTCACAACCTACCACACGTGCTGAGCACAATTCGGCCGGCTACGAACCCACGCCTTGTCAACTCCACCTCATGTATCCTTGCCTTCGCCACCGATTTACCCATAGCACCGAGCTCGATCGTAGGCGAGGTAAGGCATATCCTAAGACAAATCGCAAATAGATCTATCAGTGAGGCTGTTCAGTGGTCGCTCACTGCTGCCAAAAGTCCATAAGTTCTGAGCCATTATCGCCATTGCATGCCTGAGTTTGAGTTGCGTGATTGAAATATGGCTCGCAGTAAAACCCCAGAAACAGCTGTTTCAATCCCTGGCTATGATTCCTACCGCCCTGACAGGAGAAGCGCAGGGTGTGGAGACTGCATCATCTATTCCAAAACGGAAATTGGTTAGACAGTCACTGATGGTTCTAGCCCAGAAAAGGCTCAAGATGCCATCAATATCTCTATGTAACAGTCCAAATGACCTGCGCTAGTACTGGATGTATCAATGAACCACCAGCCCCCTACCCCGCTTCTGTGGCTGACTTGTCACTTATTAGCTCCACTGCGCATGTCCTTCCTCATTCGTCTTAATTTGTGCCGAGCGACTTCAACCTACCGGATATCCCCCGTCTCCCGCTTGGGGCGACACTCTTTACGCCTTGCTGTCTGGCCAACTTAGTGTAAACGGTTGGTCCCAGATTGTACGTAGCCCAACTCGTGGCCTACAAAACTTCTCAAATGATGCTTGGGGCGACACTCTTTACGCCTTGCTTTCTGCCCAACTTAGTGTGAAGGGTTGGTCCCAGATTGTACGTAGCCTAACTCGTGGCCTACAAAACTTCTCAAATGCAGATTGTATCCACCCAGTCACCCACATACTTGACTGTTCGGCTCACAGTCGCCCACTCGATCACGAGGCTTGTCTTTTTTCTTACACTCACAAACTCGTCACATTGAGCTGACTCATCGGACGCCGATTGTCTGCCCCGCCTATTCAGCGTAGCAACCACTCACCTGTTGACGCGCCCACGTACGCGCAAACGGACCCACATGTAAGGAAATCAAACGCAGTCAGCACACACAGACTCGCGCGCGCAGGGAGGAGGAAGTTAACCTCTCCGTAAGTCCACGAACAATTATGGAACACGCGTAGCAGTCGCACTGCGGAGAAAAACAAGTTCCTGTCGTCCGTCCTTTCACCAATGGATTCCCACATACGGTAAGTTCCCTTTTGACTCGCTCCCATTTCCCACTGTATTTATTTTTATACGTCTCGCAACCATACTAAAAACTTCTATTAGTGCACATGCACCTTCTGATTCGTGTTACGGCCATCCTCATCTGTGCACTTATAAGATCATATTGCCACGGTGGTAGTTGGCAAATTTTTCCCAGGAAGTGACCTCTGCGTCGTTGCGTGCAAAGCAGTCAGTTATGGCTCAAATTCTCCTTGGGGTCCTGCTATTCCTCACCTCCTGTCTGCAGATATTTTACCGGGTGGTTCATTCTTTCTGGCTGGAACAACTCTTTTCTCTCAACAAACACAATGCTATTGTGATGTCTACTAAACCTACTGACCACTCTTCACCCTGCTTCTCCCAGTAAACGTTTTTCACCCTGGTATCTCTCTCTGTGAAAAGATAATAAAAACCTTGAAGGCCAAAAAACATGAAGCTGGCAGAAAATATCATAAATCTTGGGATTTCTTATCCACTAATCAGCAAGGTTTCAACTGACGGACAGACCTCACGGGTGTCCCTCGATTGCTGTGACTAGAGCACCAAGTTTGGGCTCAATCATGCTGTTATTTACTCAGGTTTAGGCTCCATCATGCTGTTATTTACTCAGCCATCTGTTCCGTGAGCGCCGTACCCAAGACAGCCGCCCAGTTGCTTGGCTGTGTACTATCGGTGGTAGTTTTATCACCAATCCTGCAATAAATCCGACCACCTTAACATTTACTTTGCCAGCTGCTAATGTTACGCTCATTTCACCTTCGAGAAAAAAGTTGCAATTTTTTACATATGCGTGCGACCAATAGTGGAATTTAGTCTTGTTTCTTCTTTATATATATCAGCTGTTTAATGAGTGGCGTGCCCTCTTGTCTACACACAACCAACATAAACCAAAAAAGTCGGTTCCTTATGCCTGAGAAAGATTCATGCGCAACAAAATCCATCACGCACGCGCAGACATAACAATGCGGTGCGCCTCTGTTTGGCTTGACGGCCCACCCTCCGCCATTGTTTGACCATTTTTCAGACGCTCTGTGCATCTTTATTCTGTTTCCGTTGTCACCATGGCGGCTGTCGCCTCATTTGCTGCCAGCGGCTTTCCATTGGTTGATTGTGTGAAATGACTGAGCTATTTTGCTGGCCTGGCTTTTTCACGACAGATAAAATATCTGGTAACTAAATTTCTTCAGTAATGTTCTAGCCGCAATTATGAATGCTTGGCGACTTGCCTCTTTGCGGATCCGGTAGCGAGTGATTGAAACCTCGTGTGGTAGTGAGTACATCATGCAGGGAGGGCCATTCTGTTGCCCTGTACCATGGTGCGTTCGCATACTTGCCACCCGTCCAGTAGCACCGGTGCTTCCACAATTCCCAACGGTTCTGAGCACGGTTTATAATTTAGAAAGTTCGTAAAAGAGGGCTGTTGTTTTACGTTTGTTGCTTCTGTGCGGAACTTGCACCGTTTTCGTCATTTAACCAAGAACGCTGTAAACTACATGCGATGAAAAAATGACAGTCCGTGAAAGTTCGTGAAAGAACACAGCTGTATTAGCATGGAGACTCTGTGATACCCGTGACCTGCATCAGGCGATGAAAAAATGACAGTCCGTCTGTTAAAAAAAGAAATTCGTGGAAGAACACAGCTGTATTAGCCTCGAGACTCTGTGATACCCGTGACCTGCATCACCCTGCGGAGCAACAGCTGCCTTCGCCTTAATTGGGGCCGCGCCACACCAAAGCTCAACCATACAAAACGCAGGCACCTACCCATCGCTCCCAGCATTAGACGAATACAATTAGAAATAAATATATATTCACGAGATACCCAGCCCTCAACAACAATAATACAGGAAGAGTGTCCAAATGCTTAGTTCTTCATGCGCCACATGTTAATTGAAGATATTATCCGTGCTTCGGCGACTGATGACTATTTCTATCATATTCATTTCTATTTCTATCATGATTCTGGATTATGGTACTGTCCAGCTTATGTAGTAAATCCAAGATAAACTAGTCCATTATCTCGGAAGCTCACCTCGCTGGTCATTATAGTCTGATTTCCCTAATTACACCGCCTCTCTAGGTGCTTACAACGGTTTGCTCTAAACCTCATATACTTCAATATCATATATTAGCTAACTCAAACCTTGCCAGACCGCTAGTCTACCAAGCGCAAATCAATCCTTATCCTGTCCTATTCGCTCACTTATCGCCGCCATAATTGTGGTAAACCTTTGGTATTTTCTCTCTATTAATGCACATCACCTTGTCTGAGGTCTCCTTAAAGTCAGCAGCCGTTACTGATACCAACCCATTCCCCCGTCTTCCCAAACTTCGATCTTCGACAATGGCTGGTTTGGAAGCACTGTTTGGCTAATATCCACTTCAGTTGGTCCAGGCCCCACATCCAAAGTGACCCAAAATCAGGCGAAAAATACCTGCGATCTTACATCGGCCTCATTTTACCTCCGCGGATTTCCTTGACCAACATGAAAAAAGCCCACTGAGCATCTCATCCCAACGACCCTAAGCATGGCGTCTGCGACGGGGCTGTCCAAATACCCGAAGTATGTCAGGCCAATGATGGCACCACACTGCCATATCTAGTCTAG
>NW_008751717.1:929715-933053 GCF_000715545.1 Opisthorchis viverrini | reverse complement strand
ATACCTGCGATCTTACATCGGCCTCATTTTACCTCCGCGGATTTCCTTGACCAACATGAAAAAAGCCCACTGAGCATCTCATCCCAAAGACCCTAAGCATGGCGTCTGCGACGGGGCTGTCCAAATACTCGAAGTATGTCAGGCCAATGATGGCACCACACTGCCATATCTAGCTTTATAGAACGCCCGCGACTACTCTTTCCCCACTTTTTACCCATCGTTTCGCTCATTTATTCAATTAACGATAAACAAGAACAGGATTTTCACCCGGCTTCAGTCACTATCGCGAAGTGTCCACCCAAGTCTGCCTTAACTTTCCTTCGAATTTAACCATTTCGGTGGACCTTCAGCTTGTGCTCTCTAAAAAGTCAGTAATTTTCTGTACAGTTCGTGTACCGGATTGTGTTTCCATGAACGTACTCCTCGAAGGGATCTCTACACCCAAGCCCGATTTAACATGGATACAAGTGATTCTCTACAGTCTCGCCGTGCATCAGATGTTCCTTCTGCCACTTAAATGCGTTGCTAAGCCCTCCACTTTATCATCACTTATACTTTTCATGACCCTGGCCACAGACCAGACAGTCCAAGGTCCGAGGGCTCAGCAATCGTTTTAGGCCTTAGTTGGCTGACTAAATCTCGCCAACTCTGTTGCTCCACCAGATCCGTTGCTCTGGTTCACCCTTTTCCTCAATTTGCAGTTTTTTGTCATGTGTGAGGCAGTATCTCTCTCCTTTTGCCCTTTCTTTTCTTGTCTTTGTCCGCCCTCTTCAAATTCCAACGTCTACGTGGGATATTGCTAACTGTCCATTACTCTGACCCTCTTCCACGCAATCCCCCACTTTCGCAAACCTCGTCAATTCTGATTTTATCCTGATCTTGTTCGACGATATGTCCCGACCATTTTAGAATAAATAATATTATTACATGATATGGCTTGCGCCATTGTATGAAAGGCTTCCTTCCCGTAGATCTCGGTGTTGGCAAAGCCTGTTAATGCAGAAGTTATGTTAGCAGTTGGCTCAGTAAAATTTGGGTAACCATCAGTGGGCCGGGTACGTACCAGGTTTTGTGGTGCATAGTACGTCGCGAGATCAACTATGCGGTCGATACAATGGCACTTAGCAGTGATCCCAAAAATTGCCACACTTTATCAAATGGCAAGACCAGCAACAGTTGAGGTCTTGCTCCCTACAGGTGCATAGACGTTCCCAGTAAATAGGGCATACGGTCGTAAAGACCCTTCACTGCAGAATTGGTATGATGTCCTACCTGAATGGTTTACATGCCGGGTCAATTTTGAAAGATTTCGGTCGACCAAAAACTATGCTTCCTACGAACGCCTATTTTTCACTCTCTCCTATGGTTGAAGTCCATCCGAGTCTTCAGTTTCTGTGAGCTATTTCTGCCCTGTTCTACACAATGAAAATATATAAACTCGGGCGGTTATCCCCTATATATACTTAAGAACCAAGTCCCAGCCCTAACTCTTACTGCTGGTGGGGAAATATTGTTACACTCATCTGCGCACGGACTTCCATAGTGCAACAGGCGGCTTCATTAGACAGTATTCACCTAGGCTGCCGTTGGCTCCGCAATTGTAAAAAATTTTAAATATTACCTTTTCCGTGCTGTCGAGCTTGTTTGCATTAGTTTACCTAGTAGGGCAAAATCGACGTAATCACCGATAAAGCTAGATGATAGATTACCAAATAATACATTTTGCAGGGTCCTGTTGAGTTCTTCACCCAGTCTTAAATGTACCTTCAGCATAGCTTTCTTGTAAATCCTAGCGTTTAACCCTCCTTCCGCGTATGGTTTCCACACCCCGATTATGCTATGGTGTCTGCAATATTGCGGTCATACTGCTGCTTCTTTTGGGGAATTTATGTCACAGGGGAGAACAGCCATGTGATAGCTCGGCAAGACTGATCAAGAGAGTATCGCACATCGATTTATGCAGGCAAGTCAAGGAGGCGCCCCGAGAAATGGCAGTTACCAGTGGGACAGCGAGCGTACAGTTGTGATTGGCGTTCTTGCACTGCAGCTCGGTAGAGAAAGCGCATTATGTTTAGTCACCATGACAAACAGTGGCATGTCATTGCATTCTGTATATGTCTGACTGAAGGATCCGTGCACCTGAATCCATTTCGCGCTTGTACGTGTGCGACGTCTCAAGATCAGAGTATATGCTGTGAACTTAAAGAGAGCGTTTGCTTTGTGTTGGTCGCTGCTTAGCAATAATTAGGGCAGAGGCGCTGAACAGAAGCAAGAGAGTAAACCAAGGATGTAAGCCGACTCAGGAGAGTAGAACGCACAAGTCACTCAAGCACACAGGTGAAGGTAGAATACAGAATATCAAGAACGGATGGCGAACAAGTCACAAATATCAAGATGTAATCCTAGCCATTACTAATATAGGCTTTGCACTTTACAAGGGAGGTACAGCTATCCATATAGGAAGTGTAACTAATTTGGGATGAGTTCAAATAATGTAGTTGGTGGCCAAGAAGGTCAAGATTTTGCAACGTTGAAATAACAATATATAGACTACAGAAATAGGTACACAACTCAGTTAGAAAGACATTTACCCGAAAAATGTCTTCAGAATAAAACGATTTAACGCAAAAGATCTTTCGGTCTGTGTAGTAACGGTATTTTCCTCAGCTTTGTTCTCGGTGTGGCTCGATGGCCCAATAAGGTTATTGTACAAAGAGGAATCTAGAGTCGACGCGAGAGAGGTTGACACCATGGAACAGGAAAACGGCCGAATTCAGAGTACCGACTCGGAGAAAAGTCCGACGTAGACTAAATTTTTGAGTAAGTGATGGGAAGCCACAGCTGGCACCTAATGGCTGTTTTTGCACTGTGCACTTCGTTTCTTGAAGCTGACAGCAGTAACTCACCGACCGGCGACTCATACTCTCCCCTTCCCTTCCCTCCCCTTCCCGTTACGATGACGCAGCAGATTCAAGTTAGGCTACGGTTCTTATTAATTGCCTCGGAAGTTGTTGCCAACCGCTGATTATTCTTCTGCTGTCCCTGCACAGTTAAGAGCCGCCTTTGCACGGTGGAGGCACTTTGATTGGGTTTTACTGCTGAGCCTAATACGACCGCAGTGTAATCGCCACTTTCAACCAGCCAAACGTTTGGCCTCCCTGCTGGCTATCTCACCGACTGGGTACTTGCCCTCTCAAAACCTGGCACCTACTCTGGTTAACATGGTACTTGGTTTTTAGGTCAGCCAAAATACCCACCCTTTGCATTCCAACCTATTGGACTACTCGTTCAAATTCAACCACCTCTGTGTCCCCATCAAACCTAACCCCTTCAACTGA
>NW_008751717.1:919341-926435 GCF_000715545.1 Opisthorchis viverrini | reverse complement strand
GGGCAACCAGTGAGTCTGTTTGTTCTCAGATTGCACCATACTTTTGAGACTAAACTTGCCGTGTTCTCCCAATTCGAATTATCCCATCTCCACCTCAACTTTTGCTTCTTATGACTCCAGCCATTTACTTAACCGCCCGAGGTCACTCATGGCCAGCAATGGTTTCCCAGTTTTAGTTCATGTCAGCCAACTGAGTCACTGGGTTACTCGGACCTCATACCCATTGTTCCCTACAAGTTGCAAAAGAGATATCATTATTATTTCATCGAGTACCTCCCACTGTTTGTGACATTGTCCCCTTTTCGTGCAGTCAACACTACCCGCAAATCATTCAGTCATGCCCCATTCTGACTGTAAACGCATGATCATGCCAGACGGCATGCCACCCACAAGTTGGGAATAAACATTATTATATTACAGTTAGCTTGCTTTCATCCCCTTTTAGATTTTTTTCCATTGTCTACTGCTTTATTTGCTTCCTAGTTGCACTCCCCAGACGCTATTCCTGTCACGCTATGCCTCTCTGTCTTTCCAAGCTTCAAACATCAGCTATATTTGCCCAAACGCTCCGTACAACCGTTACTCGTTCAATCTGAATTATCCCCGGTCTACACTCACACAGTTCTACTAGTTAAAACGTTCACGCGGCTCCACATCTGTGTCAACCTTCTGGTCTAACTCTTTTCTGGCTGCGATGAAATCGCTTATCCCCTACTATTGCTGCAAACTTCATGACCGTTATGGAGCTTTCCTGAAACCAAATCAGGTCGGTTAAATGAGGGAATGACCTTGCAATAACCAGTCTCATGGCACTCTTGCAACTGTTCACTTCCTGGTTTTGACGATGCCTTCTCATCTAATGGTCCATCCACCTTCAGCTGCAAACAAACTATTAACCCATCCTTAGCCGTTTCCCGGATGAGCTCATTCTACTCTGCTGTACCTTTCCTTCTATGCTCCTCACAACGTCAGTCAGTTTCTGTACATTTCGCGGTCCCTCATATGATTAGGCTTCATCTCCTCGTCCCTAGGAACTTTTACACCGAGCTCCACTATAGAAGCGACGTCAGTGAAACTAAATTTGCACTGTACATCATGATTCTGAGATTTCTTCCGTCAGTTATCCATAATGCTAATTTCTCCATTCCATCATCTCTACTTACGCGCTTTGTGACCTTGGTCAAAAGCCCAGCAGTCCAAGCCCGCAAGGTTACAGCAGTGGTCCTAGGCTTTATCTTAACTTAACCGGCCAAATCACGGCACTTCTGCCGCCTCACGAGTTCTGCTATTCTGGTTTCTCATTTCGGCAGTTCGAAGTTTTCTCAGACAAACTGCCTCTTTTTTGGTCATCCCTCACTGTTTTTGCCCACCGCTTTCAAATCCTAACGATCTGGCCTTAGTCTGGGCTCGGTGTGTTCCCCCAAAAGTAGGATAAACTTATGGCAATTGGTTTAAGCGTAACCAACTCTATATCGTTTATTGCCTACGGTTTCGTCTGTCCCTTTATCGCGCAATCCTCAGTACCCAGCAATCTTCTCAGTCGTGCTTTATTTTGACTGTAATCGGGCAGTCATGCTTGATGGCATGTAATTTACTAATGTGGTACTATTGTTATATATTATTGTGCACTATTATTGTGTATTATTTCTATAATCCGTGCTTGCCGGTTACAAATATGCAGCAAAATGAGATGAACATGATATTCTGTGTAGCCCCTCTAAAGATAGGTCACCCATCTCAGCATCTGTGAGTCTTCAGGTAGAGAAAGACTTTATAATTTCAGGAATCGTTTGTCAACAACTTAATGATGCGTATAGGTCACCCATCTGAGCATCTGTGAATCTTCAGGTAGAGAAAGACTATAATTTCAGGAATCGTTTGTCAATGTCTGTAGAATACAATTTAATTGCAGGTGCGCAGCGAGGAGCTTGGTGAGATCTACCACAAACATCGAGGTTAGGCTTGCAGGTGCGCAGCGAGGAGCTTAGTGAGATCTACCACAAACATCGAGGTTAGGAAGAATGACACGCAATCTGACATATTAAGCGCGTGGGATGCGGGTTAACTAACCCCAGTTGCAAGGGTTGACTGAACTCGTATTGTCCATTCTCCGTGGCCAAAAAGCGTACCCTCATTGGAACTAAATAAGGAGGAGGAGACAAATCAAGTATGATGGCTGTCACATTAGATATTTTTGTGGTCAAGAGGTCCCACATATTATCTGAGGTGAAGTTACGTTTCTTCCGCCCAGGTGAATCTTTTCCCAAGGTTAAAAATGTTGACACTTGTCCTGACTATCAGCTGTGTCTGGAACAACGATGCCGCTCAGGTAGCTGGGTAAGAAGATTTAGGTAAGCTAATGTTATGATACAGTGGGCAGGTCTGCGCGCGTTGTTGTCACGTAGTACGTAGAGGAAAAATTTTTTGTGGGGCAGAAGGCTTTGAAAGGGAATAAAAAGGCGTAGCCTCTGCAAAAATGAAATTTGAGTTTCTAAGACATAAGAAGTTTCAGAAATGCAGTTAGATACTTGGGTCTGTGGCGACCAGTAACACTGAAGGCTGGTATCGGTACAAACAGAAAGCAAGGTCGAAGATTTTAGCCAAGCCATGGGTGCTGCAGTTACAGTAGGTGCCACAATGCTGAAAAGAATACAAGGGTATTAGGAGAGGAAACAAAAAGCTGAAAAAGAAGGACCGTATGAAAATTACTGACATCTTTTAGGTCATAAAGGACAATTAGGTGGACGACACCATGGACATCAGGACGAACCGCAGCCACCGGGTGTGGGCGACCACTGAGAAGGAAAAAAGCGAAACTGCGGGACAGGTCGTTGTTGGTTACCGGGTTGAGACCAGCTTATAATATCAAGCCGGATAACAGGAGATTTACAAAAGTTTTTCAACAAGCATATCCGTGAAGGATTGAAGTCGCCAACAGCCGATTCTCAGACGGGTCAAATATTGAACGTGGAAAGCAATGTGGAAGTTTGGCTAAGCAAGCCGGTGGTGTGCGGCGTAGGCAGGCTCCTGTGACCAAGAATGAGGGAGATGAGTAGATATGGGATCGGATACCGAAACTGGTTCGTCGTTGTCAGCCATTAGAGGATCACCACTGAAGTGGTTCCCACTTCGATCGTCCAGGCCTCTGGAGCTACAGCATTCTGTTTAATTGGGATAACGGACATGACATCCTAGAAGGAAGATAAAGGTATCGGGGTCAGCAGGATTGGATTACCCTTGGCTGGTGTGTATGCATGTTTGTCAAAGTGTGGTATGGCCAGCCTAGATGTGGTGCCATTTCAACAAAAAATGTTGACACTTGTCCTGACTATCAGCTGTGTCTGGAACAACGATGCCGCTCAGGTAGCTGGGTAAGAAGATTTAGGTAAGCTAATGTTATGATACAGTGGGCAGGTCTGCGCGCGTTGTTGTCACGTAGTACGTAGAGGAAAAATTTTTTGTGGGGCAGAAGGCTTTGAAAGGGAATAAAAAGGCGTAGCCTCTGCAAAAATGAAATTTGAGTTTCTAAGACATAAGAAGTTTCAGAAATGCAGTTAGATACCTGGTTCTGTGGCGACCAGTAACACTGAAGGCTGGCATCGGTACAAACAGAAAGCAACGTCGAAGATTTTAGTCAAGCCATGGGTGCTGCAGTTACAGTAGGTGCCACAATGCTGAAAAGAATACAAGGGTATTAGGAGAGGAAACAAAAAGCTGAAAAAGAAGGACCTATGAAAATTACTGACATTTTTTAGGCCATAAAGGACGATTAGGTGGACGACACCATGGACATCAGGACGAACCGAAGCCACCGGGTGTGGGCGACCACTGAGAAGGAAAAAAGCGAAACTGCGGGACAGGTCGTTGTTGGTTACCGGGTTGAGACCAGCTTATAATATCAAGCCGGATAACAGGAGATTTACAAAAGTTTTTCAACAAGCATATCCGTGAAGGATTGAAGTCGCCAACAGCCGATTCTCAGACGGGTCAAATATTGAACGTGGAAAGCAATGTGGAAGTTTGGCTAAGCAAGCCGGTGGTGTGCGGCGTAGGCAGGCTCCTGTGACCAAGAATGAGGGAGATGAGTAGATATGGGATCGGATACCGAAACTGGTTCGTCGTTGTCAGCCATTAGAGGATCACCACTGAAGTGGTTCCCACTTCGATCGTCCAGGCCTCTGGATCTACAGCATTCTGTTTAATTGGGATAACGGACATGACATCCTAGAAGGAAGATAAAGGTATCGGGGTCAGCAGGATTGGATTACCCTTGGCTGGTGTGTATGCATGTTTGTCAAAGTGTGGTATGGCCAGCCTAGATGTGGTGCCATTTCAACAACAACGGGTGGATTGAAATATTACTGGGAAGAGTAAATACAAGAGGGCACTGTGTGGTTAAACACTAACGGGGGTCTGTAAACCCTAAACTGACATGCATGATGGTAAACGTAGGAGTGTGGAGGGCACTGGTGGTTAACCACTAACGGGACGCGGGTAACCCTAAACTGACATGCATGATGGTAAACGTAGGAGTGTGAAAGTATGTTATTGAGTTAGGTTGTGGTGGACCTGGAAACAACAGACCGGTGATAATTCAGGTGGTGACGGACCACTACGTCGTTGAGGGTGAGCATAGTACTCATAAGGAAAGAATCCTGGATAGGGCAAGCATTTATGTGGTGTGTAACATTGGTATCAAAGCATTTAGAAGGTACAACAAGGAGCCGAGGTGGAGGTAGCAGTCTGCCACAATTTGAATGGATCTGTGTAGCGCCCACTTATAGGCGATTGGAAGTGCATAGAGGGGAATTTATGGACATTACCTAAAAGCAGACAGGAAGATCGGCATGGCAGTGCCCTCAGCTTCAAAGTGAGGAGGAGGGGCTAGTGTATCAAAACTGAACTGAGGTGGGATGAAACGATAGGACATGTGTAAGAGATGCATAGTAAGTAGAGATAGCAGGAGAAAATAGCGGAGCTAATGCTCCGTAGCTGATGAACGTGAGCCTCATGTTTGATGGTCGCGGCAGATAGGAATTTGAAGGGGATACCAAATAAAAGTAAAGATGATATTGCGGGTTTGTGGGAACTACCGAGACCGGTGATAATTCAGGTGGTGACGGACCACTACGTCGTTGAGGGTGAGCATAGTACTCATAAGGAAAGAATCCTGGATAGGGCAAGCATTTATGTGGTGTGTAACATTGGTATCAAAGCATTTAGAAGGTACAACAAGGAGCCGAGGTGGAGGTAGCAGTCTGCCACAATTTGAATGGATCTGTGTAGCGCCCACTTATAGGCGATTGGAAGTGCATACATAGAGGGGTATGGACATTACCTAAAAGCAGACAGGAAGATCGGCATGGCAGTGCCCTCAGCTTCAAAGTGAGGAGGAGGGGCTAGTGTATCAAAACTGAACTGAGATGGGATGAAATGATAGGACATGTGTAAGAGATGCAGAGTAAGTAGAGATAGCAGGAGAAAATAGCGGAGCTAATGCTCCGTAGCTGATGAACGTGAGCCTCATGTTTGATGGTCGCGGCAGATAGGAATTTGAAGGGGATACCAAATAAAAGTAAAGATGATATTGCGGGTTTTGTGGGAATTGCCGAAAGATGCAAAGGGGCGGGCGTCTACCAGAAACCATTTCAGCAAATACTAGATGGGTGTTTGGGGAGAAGGCTCCGAAACATAGGGACTTGTGGATCTGGCATTTACTTTATGCTCACCAATTAAGATGGCACCATTGCACTTATCCGGAGGGCGGTGAGCACTCGCGTTTGTAGATGGAGAGCGAGGAATAAGAACTCAAGTTTTAGTGACAAGCGTGTTAGGATATCAAGTTTATATGGCATATAATTGAGTTCTAGGAAGCGCTTTTGTGGGAGGACCAGTCTTCATTGAGTCAGGCGACCTTATGCAAAGACGGATGCTGTCAGCCTCGAAAGCAGCCACACGGCAGAGTTTGACGTACAGGATCTTTAAGCTGTTCAAACAAAACTTGGCAAGAAACGTGGGTTAATTACAATGGAATTGCGCGTTCCGGAGGAATCTCCTTGTGCCGGCATGAAATTTGCCGATGAGTCTCTTATAAAGGTATCACTGAAGATGGATGCTAATACGACGAACTCCTCACCTGATCCCAACTCCCTCCACGACATATTCATTCCAAACTGTTGAATTCGTTCGAATTCGTCAAACTCGTTCAAATTTACTGAAGATGGAATACGACGAACTCCTCACCTGATCCCAACTCCCTCCACGACATATTCATTCCAAACTGTTGAATTCGTTCGAATTCGTCTCGTCCGTTCAAATTTAACCATCTCTGTGTTTTTGTACTCCCCACAAAATTCAATAGCTTTCTATGCAGTCCGTGTTCCGCCCTGCGTGTTGCCATCATCTCACTCTTCCAAAGACCTATTATGCCCGACTCCAAAACAGCGACACTGAATCTCGACCAAAACCCATCACCCACTCGAGCCGGTAATTGCAACTGCGAGCAAATTTTTCATCTGCACTCAACCGTCTCTGGGAGGTGTTCCTTCGTACCCGATTAAGTTTAGCTCAAATATGGCTAACCTGGGGAACGAGATGTCTCGAATCCTAGGGCGCCAATTTACCGGCTGTACGGTCCGCGGTTCGAACCCGAATTATGTATGACTTCCGTGTAATCTGAGGCAACCTGGCAGTACACAAGCGCCCGTATGTATTTGGAGTAATATGGCAGCTAGAAAATAGAAATGTTTTGCAGCCGAACGATTTATTTAGTTTTTTGAGTTAGGTGCGTGTTTGCTCGAGAGTAGCCCGGCGAGATGAAGAGGACCATTTTGAAATCTAGCAAGTAGGTGAGAGTGCCGAGGAGACCATGGCGGATGCAACCACTGAAAGACTGATAAGAAGTTGTTGATCGTTTAATGTTGAGGAGGCCCCTGAATAAGGTAGGAATCCAAAAAGATATAACAAAACAGACCTATACAATGGAGCTTTACACGCCATGTGAAGAAACATCGAATCTGTATCAATGTTGAATGCCGTTGAAAAAATGCTTCCTCAGAAATAATTGTATGATAGCGGTTACTCATTTTTAGTTA
>NW_008751717.1:910893-911967 GCF_000715545.1 Opisthorchis viverrini | reverse complement strand
CCAAGCCTAGACAGGGGGAAACGAGTGGCGGAGGTCGGATTCGAACCACGGACCTTCCGGTCAGTAAATTCGCGCTCTAACCACTTGGGCCATCTAGGCCCCACTAACTCTAATTAGACAGTGTTAATGGTCTGGTTGTTTTCTATTTCCCCAATGAACTTATGCCTCGTCCTAGTCCCGTCCCCAACCCGGATTACTCTGTCTAGTAACTTGTGGTCACAGCCTGACTCTAACTGCTAAAGACCAAACCAAAGTCAATTTTTTCTTCATCTCATTATCAGAGCGCATTCTGCCCTCATATATCTATCCATTTGACGATTAGCCCCACGAAACACTCCCATGCAAAACATCGCGGAACGCTTCTGCTCGTCATGGCAGCCCACACCAACGCTCCGAGGCCGTTTAGCCATGGTGCAATCGCCACGAGTATCAAAATTCCAGTCCCACTGTCTCGTTGACAACTGTCATTTTACTTCTCCGCTAATTGCCTCTACCAGTGTCTGTATGCTGTTGGCCTGTTCGAATTGACTGAACTGTCTTTACTGACCTTACTTTCCCCAGACCAAAAATGGTAGCTGGAGTACTTATTGATGCACAAACGGCACTTATGACTGCTTGGATGGTTTTCCACCCAGCAGATCTGGTAGCATGCACGAGGGAAGAAAGCCTCGTGTGGTGGACGGATACGCCCTGCAGGGAGGGTCGCTCTGTCACGTTGCACCATGGTGCGTTCGTATACCCGCCATCCCTTCAGTAGCACGGGTGCATCGCCCATCGCCGGTGGTTCTGATTCTGGCCTTTAAATTCAGGAAATAAAAAGTACTGTTGACTTCTGTTTGTTGCTAGTGTTGGGCTCGCCTCGGTTGAGTTATGCATCTGGCAGTGCCATAAACCACAGATGAATAAACTGGCCTCTCATCTGTGACATCCACCTCTACAGTATATCGAAAGAGGCGGCACGCCGGAAGACCCAGCTCGCAACCCCCATATCTATCGAAGCCGGCAAAAACTGTACCACAGAAACCTCAGATTGTTCAGTATTTTTATATATTTCCTACTCCATATAATCACTTG
>NW_008751717.1:900977-908399 GCF_000715545.1 Opisthorchis viverrini | reverse complement strand
AAAGCGGGATGTGTGCCCTAATGCATAAACCATTTAGTCTGTTCGGATAGATGAAAGGCTTGTATTATCAAGTGAAGATGCTCGTAAAGGGCTACCTAAGGGCCCAAATGCTGGCCACAACGTGGTTTAGGGCAAGAATAAAATGCGGTGCTATTTCTATTCTCGAAGCTATCGGGAAGAAGGCACAGGGCCCAAAGGCCATAACGTGGTTTAGGGCAAGAATAAAATGCGGTGCTATTTCTATTCTCGAAGCTATCGGGAAGAAGGCACGTATCGATCGTTGCTAGTGTATTTTATTATCGAAACGCTCTGCGAACGCTACACTGCATGGCTCGTTCGGACAACGCCACACAGTATGCTTTTCACGATTACGCTACCAAAATAGTCCCTTCATGACCTGCACGTTTTGCACCGCACGGATTCGCGATTTAGCTTTCACCTTTTACTTGCTGTATACTGCAGTGGTCACTCTTGTTCCCTCTATCTAACTTGCTTAATTTGTTTGGTACACTCGCACTCATTTGATCACGTAAATCAGGTGATAAATCCTGTTTCACTGACAACCTTAACCGAGGTCATGTAAACTAAATTTTCTATCCATCTTGTTTACGCGGCTGTCACCACTTGAGTCACGGTCAGACTTGCGACTTCCAAACACATCAGGTCGAATTGTATTCATATTCTTGCAAATACGAGACAAGAGCTCTTGGCCCACTCTTCATACTGCACGCAATAAACAGGCACGCAACACGGTCCGGTACACAGATACGCGCACGTACAAGACAGGAATTTACAATGCTCCACAGGCAAAAACGGAACATGTCTTGCAGGTATAGTGCAGGTGGAACACGTCCGGAATCGAGATATTCAAGCGGAATATCTAAGTAGCCATCCGCAAATAAAAATTCTTTTTCTAAGTTATTTAAATTTTGGCATGTTATATATTTCTATCAAGGTTTACCCCCCTATTGTAACCGCCATCTTTAAAAAACACATGCCTCCTTAGGGCTTGCCACCCGATAATCAAGTTAACAACATTGCACCAAGAGTAACAATATTGTTTATTCTCGCAAATGGGATATACAGGCACCTGAAAGGTCCGACTTGACAGCTTGACTGAAAGTCGTCTAAGGGCGCAAGCGGGAAACTAAAGGGGCAGATGAACCAATAAGACTGCCTTAACGGGCCACCAAAAGGTTTTTCGGCAACCTGGGTGCCTCTTGAGGGCATACGGATCCCAAATCGGTTGACGTGACCGAAGAGGAATCTTTTGGTGCACAGGTGGCGATAGCCATAATACAAATCAGAAGGTGAATGTGCGCTAATAGAGGTTTTTAACATGGTTGCGACACGTATAAAAATGAATACAATGCGAAATAGGAGCAAGTCAAAAAGGAACTTATCGTATGTGAGAGTTCCTTGGTGAAAGTCCGGACGGCGGTAACGTGGTTCCTCTGCAGTTTCGCTGCTCCCTGCGCGCGCGCGAGTCTGTGTCTTGACTGGCTTCGGTCAGCCTTTATGTAGGTCCCAGTGCGTGTATGTGGGAGCGTCGGCACATGAGTGGTTGCTACGCTGACTAGGCGGTGCAGATAATCGATGACCGATGTGTCAGCTTAATGTGACTGTTTGTGCGTATCAGAAAATAGACAAGCCTCGCGATCTAGTGAACGATTGTGTTGAACAGTCAAGTATATGGGTGACTGGGTCGCTACAAATCCTGGTGGCGACGATCATTTCCTGAACGTGATTTTCCGAATGCCTAGGTATCCATCATTAATCGTTTTGAGGTACCTGATCCCATGAAACCCTAATCTGAACAATCAGCATGCTGGAACTAACAAGGTGGGATCAATCTGCGCTATCTAACATATGGTACCTGGCCCCTTCCATCAGCCTGTCGTGGCTCAGACGTCAGCGGCAAGCACTACCATTCGAGGCAAAGTGAAAACGGTAGAATTATGTTAAAATATTGGTAACAATACCTCCGACTGCCAGTTTGAGGCAAAAGGCGATAACAACGTCACCTGAGGCATAACAAATAAGAGTGTTCACCAACCCCCGAGGGACCACCTTCCCGAATGTTGCTGCATTCATGATGTGGTAGTCCACTCTCGCCTTTTTTCGGGTGACGAGAGTGACGGCCTTCATTCTAGCAAGGTGGTGAATACATTTGCTTTCAGCTTCCTTGTGAATTAGTATTTAACCTCTCCGTCCCACAACAAAGCATCATACTCTTCAGGTAAATCTAACATTGCTTGGGACCTAATTTTCAGTCGACATAACTACAGGTTAACGAGTAGTACGAACCACCGCTTACCTATGACATGGAGTGAGAATGGTTGCTTGAAACACTCGCCTCTGAAGTGCTCTTTTCAGAGTACTTTGAGAATCCTATTATCAGCCACCTGACAGTGGTATTTTGATAACTCGAATAATCAGTTCCGTTCATTCCGGGATGTCCAAACGTTCTGAGTACTAAGCACGAAGAAGTCCATACCTTCTCCACCGGGCCATATTTATACATCACAGATTAACAAAATTCAAGCGATCATCTCGTTTGGGTTCATAGATTGAGTCTTGCGGCCTAGGTAGGTTTGCTCAGGTGTCCGCTATGATCGACCTGGGTCCCATTTACCTAGCTCACTAGATATCGTTGAATCCCGGGTTGCATTTAACCGCGCATGTTAGCTCGGTGCTCTGCTGTGCTGTGCGAGCGACCAAATCATCGCCACGGCTTAGCAGCTGAAGGTGGCAGACTTTACACGATTCGTGCCTTCATTGGCTGGAGTTACAGTTAGCATCACATAATGTCCATCTCAAGCTCAAAAATATCTGGCACTCGCCTGGCACGGAGAGCCCGTTATTTCGCCACTTGCAATAGGTAACTCTACCGCAATCAAACCTGACGTAAATGCTTCAGGGGCGGTTCGCCAAAAAACCTGATCTACGGGCACAGGTCATATAAAATTTGTGACTTTTTCCGCCAAATGGAATAGCGTGAGTACCTTTTACATGTTGAGAGCATTAATTTACTCAGACCTCGTGAGACCTATCATAAGATTTTAAGTGTTTTATCAGGATCGTTAGTCGGAACAACACTTTCCGTGTACAAGGACATAGGTTTCTGCGTTCGTCCACTCTAGCAGGAGAGACCCGAAACGATCATATGTAGGAGTGAGCCTCTAGCACCCCCGAGTGTATTGTGGACTGTAGCAAGTTCCACGACCTATTACAGCTGCGGGGTTACCTACAACCTTCGTCCAATTTAGGCGGATCACATACTACAGCAAGTTGGGATATTACGTTCCATTAGGTACTGTTTTCCAATTCTAGGTATTATTTCACCCTACAAAAATCACCCGTATGAAAAAGCCAAGAAAGACCCATTGGTCGTATATATTTCTATCTACTAAGCTCAGAGAAATCATTTCTAATCCTATATACCGATTGGCATACTGGACCGTTAAGCGGACTTAGATTCTGACCAATCATGCACGAGCTGAGCTTACTGGTTGCTCCATCGCCCAATTGCAAACGGCATATTAGTTTGGGCGTAAGATATCTTTCGGCACAGGTAGCACGTGCAGTTTACGGTTCTGTCAGTTTGATTGAGTAATATGTGAGTATTGGTGATGTACAATCTTGCTTACTGGGCTTCGGCTCATGAGCTTTGTGTCTGTTTTCCACCCACAGAAATTGTCCTGAGCGCGTGCCGTCGGAGAATCACTGTCCCATGTGGTTTCTATAGCATGCAGAATACACACGCCTCCGTCTCGTGTCCACTTTCAAGTTCCTTTCCTCCTATCTTTATCATAGGTTCCATTGTGAAAATTATTAGGCAGCTCGCCTAACACGCTCCTCTTGAACATGGTGTGCGTAATTTGTTGATTAATGTCTGTTGCATGTCGAAAACCCGAATGGTGTTGTGCTTACAGCTCTCTCTCTCCCCATAGATTCTATCGTCCAGAATCTTTGGGTGCTATTAAAGCGTTTTTTCGTTATGTTTATGGCCATCATTTTGTTACACCATGGCATGCCGTGATGCAGCTGACTGTGCTGTCCAACTCTCCACTTGGATATTGAACTTAACTGACCGCGATTCGGAAGGCCGTTTGTTTGTCCTACTCACTTGTGCACTAGCGCGCTGCAGCTCTGATTCCCGTCAAAATACTCTAAGTCTACAGCCCGTCAGTAGTGTTCACTGCGAAGACTTCAGACTTAGTCGCGTCAGCATTAGGCATCAAGATAGCTCAAGTGGTTCGAGCGCGAATCTGCTGACCGGAAGGTCCGTGGTTCGAACCCGGCCTCTACCTGTCGATTTCTCCTGTCTAGGCTTGGTCAACCTGGCAGTATTCCAGCCGTCGTGCTTCTTTCCGGTGGCATGGCAGTTTGGCCCAGAAAGGGTGCAACAATTGAACGTTTTTTCTTCGACCGCGGCTGGTATGAGATCATGGCTGTGTGTGTGTGACAGTCGCATCTGTCAGAATCACAAAACATTGAGTTGTCGTATCCTGCGGTCCCCATCCGGGAAGACGGTATTTGTCAAAGCGACAGTTGATTGGTAAGGTCTTTCACCTGTGCACTTTTCGTGTGACACGGCAGCTAGACACCGAACAAGTGTTACAGCTGAACGATTTTTTCTTTCATTCTTCGTTGCTCACTCACGGACTGGCCGCTCCGTGTTTATCCGACAGAAGGCTGGGCAACCAGGGCTCTACCATGCAAACGGTCCCCTGGTACACGAAGCATATGTCCTGACCGACGTAAGCTATGGTATGTGTTCTTTCGAAGGAGAATGGACTTTCTCGAAAGCCATATGCGGTTCTTCATTGTTGATCTGGTGTTCCCACAAGACTCATGCAATACTTCAGATGCACCTATGTTCAGACAGAGCCTTCGAAGGTCCCAACCACGTTATGGCCACGTCTCTGATCCATGAAGTAGAATAGATGGAACACCAGCATTGCACACTACCGTTGACAGTCCAGTTGATATCACGTCGGGGCCAGAAATATTGGGAGCCAACAAACCCTCCTCGGGCCTTCGCAATCCGGAAATCGATTTAGTCTTTCGTCAGTCCGTCGGGATTTACGCATCTGTCAAGTAAACGAACTTCAAAGAGAATCTACCGCGGAAGCTTACATATTCACGAGAGGCATACAGAGGCTTAATAAGAGAGAACAATTCAAAAGAAACACTTTATAGCCAGACCGCCACAGTTTCTGACGATCAATGTCAAAAAAACCCACCCAACTGCGCACTGATGGTGTCTCCTGGAATGGTGGCGAAACATTTGCGAACCAATTACCAAGCTCGGCGAACAGTCAAAAGCAAATTTCGGATCGAGAAACACCAACGTCGGCCGACGGAAGGAGTGGCGCAGTTTCAACATTTACTGGAAGATGGTGTGATTGATGCAACCCCGGTCAAGGCGGAACCCAGCTTCCTTCCAGCGAATCTGATTCTCCCGATGACTGATCAGCCTGTGCAGGATAACGCCGGAGAATACCTTGAAAGCCGTAGCCACAAGGCTAATGCCCGAAGTTCTCGCGTACTTTTTGAACGTGGTAACAACTTGGAAGTTTTTCTTTATTGAGGACATTCTGTAGTAGGGTCGTTAGTTTAGCCGTGACGGACCTACTATGAGTGTAAGGTGCAGACCGTCTGGTCCAGGTGCCTTGATGCGTCATTTTGCACGCTTGACTTCCGTTGTCGATGGTGGGCTCAACTGGTTAGAGCGCGAATTTACTGACCGGAAGGTCCGTGGTTCGAATCCGACCTCCGCCACTCGACTTCCCCTGTCTAGGCTTGGGCAACCTGGCAGTATCCCAGTCCTCGTGCTACCTTCGGGTGGCATGGCAGCTAGGCACCGGAAGGGTGCTACAGCTGAACGCTTTTTCGATGTCAGTTAGTCCTTCCAGAAGGCTGTTTGATTGCTGCCATGCCACACGAAGGAAGCACGAGGGTTGAAATAATGCCAGGTTGCCCAAGCCTAGGCCGGAGAAGGCTAAATGAGAGGTCGCGTTCGAACCACGAACCTTCCAGTCAGTAAAGTTGCGCTTCAGTCACTAAACCATCTCCCCCCACGGTTTCGGATGCTAATCCTCACTCACCGGATGGCACGAAACGATGGATTCATTGGTTCTGTACCTTCATAACTTACATCAACTCAATGGAACCTGAAGTTCTAAATAAATTGGAAACTCCCATACGTCTTATTGACCATGGAGCAAGATGGCCCAAGTGGTTAGAGCGCGAATTTACTGACCGGAAAGTCCGTTGTTCGAACCCGACGTCTGCCTCTCGACTTCCCCTGTGTAGGCTTGGGCAACCTGACAGTATCCCAGTCCTCATGCTTCCTTCGGGTGGCATGGCAGCTAGGCACCGGAAGGGTGCTACAGCTGAACGCTTCTTATTGACCATACAGTGTATGGCTTCATTGCAGAAAGTAGCGGCTACGATCCTGTGATAACCTTGCTGGAAAAACCTTTATATTCGTCCGAAAAATGACGTTTATGCACGCCACCTTTTAGCTACATAAACAACAGCCCTGCCAAGATGTTGACCAGTTCGTTCAGAAACTGAAGTCGCGTTCTAAAGACTGTGCATTCAAAGCAGTATCTGCCGTGAAACATACAAACAAAACAGTCCGGAATGCCTTGATAACCGAACTGCGATAGATTACCATCCGGGAGGAACTGTTAAAGTGACATGAATTAGACCTGCACAAAGTTCACGAAGCCGCTCGAGTTCTCGAACTTGCACAAAAACAATTCCAACCTTACGTATACAGCCAATCCGCCACTTGTTCTGTGACTACACCATCGTCCTTTGTTAATCCCCAAACAACAGCTTCCGCCACTAACGAACGTTTTACTTTTGTGGGAATCCCAAGCGCCCTCGTTATAGGTTTCCCGCTAAAGAATCGGTTTGTCAAGGTTTTAGGGAGATAGAGCATTTCAACGCGTCTGTAGGTCCAAGGCCTCGAAGTATCACGTGTATTCAGCTCAAGCCTCCGCAATCTCATGGTTGTTCTGTGTGCTGTTCCCATTCGCGTATCTAAAACAAAAACGGATATTCTTGTGAAAGGCGTTGTTTTCCGAGCTCTTATTGATACCGGCAGCTCCATAATTAACTTTATCTCAGTCCTACAAACTCAACTGAAAACTATTTCCGTACTCTGGACCTTACCGTGGTGTGGCGGTTTGTGTACCTCGGAGACCCATTGAGCTATACTGGGGGGTGTCCGCGCTACACTCGCAGAGTCTCTCATACCAGGTTGGTCAATGGTTAGAGGTCTGACGAACACAGTCTCCTGGCCCTCCAGGTTGGGGGTTGGAACATGTATGGCGACTTGTTCCGTAGAAAAGGTAATGCGTTTGCATTTCCCCGCCAAACACCTCTGCCTTGCGGTTAGGCTTT
>NW_008751717.1:893817-897060 GCF_000715545.1 Opisthorchis viverrini | reverse complement strand
AACGCCGCTGCCTTGCGGTTAGGTTTTTGAGCCACAGGCTTTGGTCGAGGACCCTAATCGTCCTATTGTCCAGATGCGGGCGCTCTGACAGTATCCCAGCCCATGTACAACTAGCAGTACTCTCATACCACATCGGCCGTCGTGTGGTGCCATCAGCCGGGTTGCCTTGCTCGCTGCATATAACAGGGTGGGTAAGCGAAAACAGGCTACTGCTGACGCCTCCCTTCTCTTTCACACACCTCTTCCCCTTCTCCCCACTCCATTAATAACTCTCTCTTTGTAGGCCCAGCACTTAGGACATATGACTTCGTTCGTCATGCATCGGTTTAGCGTGCAGCCTCTGCTCGTCACATCCGCAGGTATCTCCAAATCGGTCTTCAAACCTCGACACCCAGTCTATCTGGCCTATCTATCTGTCCGCACTCTGAAGCAAGCAGGACAACAAGCCGCTCTTGCACTCACACTGGACTTGCTTATCATTGATGTGTTCTGTATCTCAAACGAGAATTCAAGATGCAAGTACATGTTCCGGTTAACCGCTCCATCAGTGTCCATTCGCTTCGGGCTGTGCACCTCCGGTGCTCCAGAGGCTGCTGTGGCGAGACGTGTGGGGTTGGTATCGTGTTAAGACACCGGGCGGAAGCATCCTTGTTTTACCAAATACCTGTTGATAGTCGCCTCTGTGCGCTTCGTGTGGCAACATCACAAGCGGCAAGTTGGTAGATGCCTGTTTATCATGTCTGTGTACACCCCCAACTGACTGTATCTCCGACACCGTCGAAGACAGGTTTTGCGGCACCCTGGATGTCTTGATCCGGTGAACGAAAAGCTCAGCCATCGTGGTGGTTGCCGGAGATATGAATGCACAAGTGGGAAGACTTACTGTATCTGAGACTCAATTGGGAGTTTGACATGGACTGAAGACCGGACAATGGGGAACGATTGCTTCAGCCGTGTGATGATCGCAGGCTGGTTTTGCTCAGTACTACCTTCCAAAATAGCCGAAGTCGTCTGGCCATATGGTATCCTCCAATGACATGCCGGCCAAAAACTCAAATCGACCACATCGTCCTCAGTTACCGATGGCGTGGATTGATAACCGACTGCCGGTCCTTGTGGAACACACTTCTGGATTCTGACCACGCACTCGTCCGCAGTCGCTTCTCCTTACGTTTCCCCGGGCCGCGTAAGGCGCGAACAAATCGTCTTGGCAATTGAGAAACTGGCAGATCCGGATGTTAGACGAATTTACTAGAATCGTCTTCTAAAATATCTTCCAAATACTCCATAATCAAATGTGAGCGCACACTGGGACAAGATTACCACCTGTTTGCATGTTTCCGAGAATTTTGCTTGTAGCACGGTCGCACGGAAGTTCTGGATATCACTCCGAACGGTAGCGCTGCTTAAATCTCGGAGAAATATATCAGCCGGTCCCGAACACAACCCGGTGCGACGAATTATCGGACGTTAGATGAGCGTGCCAGTCGACCGTGAAGTTTGGTGGACACAAAGCCGAAGAAATAAAAAAAGGCCCAGAAAGCCGGTAATGCCTGAAGATTACTTCAGTTGATCCGTGCGACGGGTCCCCGGAAACCACCTGTGAGCGAAACCATAAAGGATCAGAATGGAACGGCCATCTCGACTAAGGAACTCCTCGACGGGTTGGGTGAATACTTCGAACAACTGTCGTGACCGCCAACTGGCACTCATCTGGAGCCCACAGGTGAAGTAGAACCCTGGACGGTGGACGTGGAAACGCCTACAGCCTCGGAGGTTTACGACTGCGTATGTTCTCTCAAGCGCCCCCGAGCCGAACAGATTGCTGCTTTCCAGATTTTCTTTTCGATCCAGTTGTGAAGCGTAAATGATATGCCACCTAGGAGAAAAAGCGTTGGTTGTTATATTGAAGACATGCGCAACTTTCGGTAGGGGCAATCTGATTGCGTATATGGACTGCGAATCTTTTGGTCGGGAATTGGGGCTGGGAGCTTCTTATCTAGCTCCCATATTTGTCTGACTTACTAGACCTTGTTTATCTCATGTTCTGCCTTTTCTTTTCACTAAAGCTGTCGTCCTTCAGACTGTTCTGTCGCCATGACTTCTGTTGACAGCAAATCTCAATCCGCCGTCGAAGGACAACCTGGACCAGTGAGCACCCTTATTTTGCTTTCAATTCTCTCTAGCAATTACTACCCATGATTGCAAAGGCCGTTAAATTATCACAAGAGCTACCAACAGTCAACACACCTGCATATATTTACTACAACGACTTCCCTCAGTACAAGGCGATAGCGGCTGGTCAGTCGAAGAAAATCCTCTCGATGTACCTTGTTGTTACTATATTCTACCGATTTTTTCAGTGTCCAAAATGTACTCGACCTTTTAGATGCAAGAACCAATGTACTTGATATTCCAAACTCGAAAAGCTCGCGCGAAAAGTTCTCTTCAATTGTTGATGCAAATGATAGGTTGCTTGAGCGTTTGGTAAATGTGCATTCGAAAATCCCAGCATTTTTAGTCAATGGCAATGGATATGGAAGAAGATCCTGGTCGAAGAGCAACTGCACAGAGAGTCTCAGAGAATTTGGTTGTCGCTGTCCACAAGAATCAGAGTACTTCAATTGGGTGGCTGAAGGCAGGGACAAAAGTAAGAATCAAATTCTGTAATGATGAGTCGTTTTAGATTTTGGGATCCGACCAAACGGAGCAACAAGAAAGTACAGCTGGGGACGGATTGTTAAAGCTGCTCACTTCCACGACAATTCGCCGACCTCAAACCCTGTTTTCTGTCCCTCCGGACAATTCTCCCGCTCCGTTCCGGCCAAATTTACCCCATAAACCTAATCAAATCCGGTCATTGTCGGGTATGTTTCATGCTCAATCTCTCAATTTTATCTTTATCTAGATTCATTGCCAAGTGAACTCGAAGGCGACACGGAGTAAGTTATTTCTTCTCTATACTTATGTGTCTAAGGTATCCGCACCCATACGAGGCAGAATTGGACGCGTTTGCGCATACCATCTCGCACTGGAAGCCACTAAATCCAGAGGCGCATCCTTTGGAGCCTATAGACGCCAATTACAAGTTCGTTGATACGCTGTCGGCACTGGATGCCGCGTTGTCCGAAATTTCCATGCACAAAGAGGTTGCTGTTGATCTTGAGGTAGATACTGTTTCAATGATATTCCAGTTATGCCTTTTTAAGTCTTCCTTGTCAGAATGCTCCCTCTTGATATTTT